>NC_039359.1:29977307-30284721 GCF_003573695.1 Papaver somniferum | reverse complement strand
CCCGTCTAGGGTATTTGTGCAAGGTCAACAAAAATGGAGGGTATTTATAACATTTCCACAAGAAGAAATGAATTTTTTCTCGATCGGTCTTGGGGATAAGGCCGACCAGAAATGATTAAGGCACCCAAGAAACATATAAGAGCAGTCAGGCGGGTTAAAACAAATAAACTCATTTGCCCTTCATAAAAATCTGATGATTCCTTCTTTGTCTGATGTCTGAATGACACGTTAGAGCAGTCCATTTCACTTAACTTTTCGCGAGTAATGCTAGTTTTGTTTCTAGATCGTTGTTAGATTAATTTCTAATTGAAAATGCGGGGGTCTAACAACACCACCCAATATTTCGCTTAGCAATCTGTATGGACAAACTCGAATATACTTTTAAGAGAATCAACTAGAATCAATCAATTAAAAGTATATCAACGAGTTTATATCTCTCTTCTTGATTTGATTTACTCAAGCAAGAACTGCGAGTTCTAATCAAATACAAGGAATAACTTGGATGGCACCAAATACCAATATCCAAGGATCAACCAATATCAATCAACAACCAAAGGTCGGATTTTCAATTGATTGATTCAAACGCACAACCTGTATTATTTCAATTATATAAACAAATATAATGCGGAAATAGAAATAACACAGACACCAGAAATTTTGTTAATGAGGAAACCGCAAATGCAGAAAAACCCCAGGACCTAGTCCGGATTGAACACACACTGTACTAAGCCACTACAGACACTAGACTACTCCAAGCTAACTTCAGACTGGACTGTAGTTGAACCCCAATCAGTCTTCCATTTATCCAAGGTACAGTTGTACTCCCTACGCCTCTGATCCCAGGAGGATACTGCGCACTTGATTCCCTTAGCTGATCTCACCCACAACTAAGAGTTGCTACGACCCAAAATCGTAAGCTTTGATAATAAACAAATCTGTCTCCCACAGACAAGTCTATCAAAGGATAAATCTGTCTCCCACAGATAAACCCTAAAGGTTTTGTTCCGTCTTTTGATAATAATCAAGGTGAACATGAACCAATTGATAATCCGGTCTTATATTCCCGATGAATAGCCTAGAGTTATCAATCACCTCACAACAATGATAGCGAAACAAGATGTTTCGGAATCACAAACAATGAGACGAAGATGTTTGTGATTAATTTTTATATCTTGCCTATCGGAGATATCAATCTCAAGCCAATCAATCTGATTGTACTCCTACGATAGAAGATGCAAGATCAGATCACACAACTACGATAAAAGTAGTATCGGTCTGGCTTCACAATCCCAATGAAGTCGTTAACCTGGTTTTAGAAGAAGAAAACCAAAGTTTAAAGGAGAATCGACTCTAGAACGCAAACTAGTATCACATGTAAGGTGTGGGGATTATTTTTGTACAATACTAGATGTCTCCTTTATATAGTCTTTCAAATCAGGGTTTGCAATCAATGTTAGCTTAGTAACAAAGCATTCAATATTCACCGTTATATGAAAAACTGATTTAGATTCAAGCTAATATTTCTCAACCGTTAGATCGAAAACTTAGCTTGTTACACACACTTGACAATGCACGCTTCTAGGTTTGTTAACCGTACCCAAACGTATGCACTTGTTGGTTCAACAATATTTAACCAAAAGGTTAGCCATATAAGAATTTCATATCAACCACGTTCTTCTTCACCATAACTAGTTCAAATGACTTCAAATGAACTAGTTAGAGAGTTGTTCAATTGCAAGGAAATCTTATGTACTAAACAAGATACAATTGAAGCAGAGATGATTTGATTCTCTTGAATCGGTTCATGAACTTTTATAGCCAAGGTTTGCAAACTTCATTCCTTAGTCTTTTTAAGTTTAAGTTCAGAAATCATCTTCAGATATATAACCTTCTCAAGTTCGCAGACTAGGTTCGCGGACTTAAGTTACCGGGCAGAGTTTACAAACTCCAGCAGAAATTCTCGGGTTTGAGAACATCTCCGGTTCGCGGACTGGGTTAGCGGACTGAGTTCGCGGACTGAGTTCGCGGACTTATCTTCACGCAAGTAGTTTGTCAACTCTAGCAGAAATTCTCGGGTTTGAGAACTTCGGAAGTTCGCGGACTGAGTTCGCGGACTTGGCTCACGCCATTCTTCCAGTTTTCTTGATCAACAAAGTTCGCAAACTTTGGTTCAAGGAATAGGACTTATCTATAAATGTGTTTCCACAACAATGCTTATATCCACCATTGGTTATGTAATCTAAACTCTCATTCCAATCATTGAAATACTCTTAGAGAACGTTATATAGTTGTTACACCATTTCTCGTCAAAGCAATTTTCAAGATGATTGAAACATATTATGACTTTCGTTACATGGTGAAGATAAACTTGATCGAAGCGAAAAGCTTACCAACACATATTTCGAGATATAGATAGGCGAGGTATACTCGGATCGAAATACCAAATGTGTATAATCTAAGTCTATATATATAGCATACGACTTCTTGTCTCAAAGAGTATGAGATAGAGTAGATAGACTTTTGAGTGACAGATAAGTTCAAGTCTTCACATACCTTTTTGTCGAGAAGTTCCACCGGTTCCTTGAGTAGTTCTTGTACTTGTATGATGAATCGCCATGAAGTCCTTGAGCTCAACTACACTTTCTATCCTAGTCCGAGACTTAGCTATAATAGACTAGAAATCAAGACTTATAGTTTTGATCACTGACATTTACAAACATGCTTGAGATAGCAACGCATGCGAGTTCGACCGAGCAATGCTCTAACAAGCTCCCCCTTTGTCAATTTTAGTGACAAAACTATCAATACATATGGAATACAAAAAAGAGAAAGAAACTTTAGTAGATCATATTCCACATGTCTAATCTTCAACATTCCTCGAAATCTTCGTCACTTCCAATTACTCCAATGATCCCAAAGGTTGTAAGTTTATCATCAGCGTTGTTGAAGATCCGTAGCTATAACAATGAGAAAGCATCGGTCTCGATCATTGTTATACAGTGTCATAGTATTATTACACAGTGTCAAAGTCCAATTGTATCACAACTTCAACAATAATACTATGGTGATATGTATCACTCCCCCTTAGTCAATACTCCATCTCACATGGAAACCACTCCCCCTTACACAATGATCCGAAAACCATATGTATTTGTAGTGTGAACTACATATTAATTCTCCCCCTTTTTGTCAATAAAATTGGCAAAGGTACAAGAACGCGAAAGAGACATTTCATGACTAAAAGAAAAAATACATACCAACTAATTTAGATGCAATCATAAATCCGAAGCTAAATGCATTCATCAAGGAGTTTAAAGATACAAGATAACTCCTCTAAAATTCCACAGCCGCACACCCCTCAAGATATAACCATTAAGCACAAGTTCAAAAGAACTCTCCCCCATTTGATGTCATTCCCGAAAGAACAACAAGAGCGACCTTAATTTCAAAAGAAAAGAAGGATTTTTATTGGACACCAAAAACCATGAGAATGATTTTCTATCTCCAAAAACTCAATCAAATTAATCACAAGTAAACCCATGATTAATTTAATCGGAATACGCAACTAAGTTAAACACAAAAAGTGATCAATTCAATTGATTGTGCTCAACATAAGATAACTTACGGAGCTACGACTAAGTTAACCATAAGATAATGATTAGCTTAACCGTTCATATACTCAACAGAAGAAAACCTTATGGAGTCACGAAAATACTCAACTAGATTAATTACAAGAGAACCTACAATTAATCTAATTGGAATACACAACCAAAATAATTACAAAAGTAATCAATTTAATTGTCATTTGTTTTGCTCGACATAAGAATACTTACGGAGCAATAACTAAATAATCAAACAAGATGATTAATTTAGTTCAATATGCTCGACATAACATATCTCACGGAACAATAACTAAGCTAAGAAAATCAACTTGGTTGTATAATGCTCAACATAAGATACATTACGGAGCCTCACAGTAATACATAAAATATGGATCAGGGATGATCTATACTGCGGAATACACAAGGATTCATTCTATCTTCAATCACTATTTACATAATGACAATTAATAGACATAATCCTTGAAAACAAAAGATTTTAACCTAACTTCCATCAAATAATTGACAATATAGGAAAAATAACATGAAGCATTCGGATGATCTTCATCTACAAGGGTTCTCTTCTTCTTGTACTCAACAAAAACACCTTTGTCAAGGATTCCTCTTGCAAAACCACCATAGCAAGATGAAGAATAAGACATTCTTGATATCCCAGAAACCATCTTAGAGTATGCGTACATGACTTTTGCAACTCAATAGGTAAGTATATAAGGGTTTCCTGAGGAAGGGATTTTAGGGTTTAAACAGTTGACTCGTGCCAGAACATGGATACCCGTTCGAGTGCAACATTACCCAGAAAAGAAGAAAAAAATCCCAAAAGAGACTTTTGCAACAAAAGACTCGAAAAATTCCATAACACGGGAAGACAATTTTTGAGCATAGTTGTAGCAAGAAACAAGATTCAGAAGAAGACTTCCTAATGACACTTTAGAAACAATACTTTAAGCACAATGAGTCTGCAATCAAAAAGCTTACCTATGGACGATAAGAAGATAGCTCAACTTAACAGACGCAAATGCCAAAAGTATACCTGAATATTAACACATCTTACTCAACAGGGTTTTTATGAGTAAGATCTTCAACCCTTGTGATTAATTAGCACAAGTATGAGCCACAATCTCATCAAGAGATTTGTGTTTATGGTCAAGTCTAATGTTCCTCCTGAATCTAGAGAGGGACTCCTTTTTATGTGAGAAATTATCATAAAACTTATTGTCATCAAAATACGAGACATAGTTTGAGTTCTTACCAGAAGAATTTTGGTTTGAGGAGGAGGACAACCTGTTGGAGAATCATTTATACCCTTCAATTATCTTTTTCAGATTATATCTCATTTCATCAATTTTTCTTCTTTCTTCTCAATTTCCTTTCTCAACAGAAGCAGCGTTATTTCCTGAGACCACGACATGATCTTCCTTTAGACGATGTTTATTAAGACGTCCGTTTTGTTCTTGAGTGTTCGAGGAACTCATTGAACTAACTTTCCTGGTAACATACACAGGGTAAGTACGAAAACCAATTGGTTTAGTCATATGAATGTCAGTTACACCTTTAAGAATTAAATCTAAGGTATGTTGAAGTTGAACCAAGGAGTTTTTATTCAACCTAGAGGTTCCCTTTTGTTTAACAGAACTCTTTATCTCACAGACAAGACATACTTTCTGACCATCAGAATGATTAGATGGTACAGTCTTAATATCATCGTTGGAAGATTTCTTCCCTCCATTTGATTTGCAATATCCTTGAGTGAAGGTGACTTCAGGCACATCCGTTTTATTAGAAGGGGCTTCCGTTTTTTACTTCTGAGCATGAACCATCTTTAGTTGTGTCAGAAGTACTTGGCATATTAGATTGGTTTGAGCATCCTTGAATAGAGAGCTTATTCAGGCGATATTCAATTTCCAAGGCATCTCTTCTAAGGCTAGCTTTAAGAGACGTACACGAAGAATGAGCTTCAGTATTACCTTTGAGTTTGCAATCTCTTGAATGGTGCTTCAACCGATTGAATCTAGAAGCTTGGATCCTAACAAGATTTAGAATCAATTCACTCTCTTCAGCTGAATTTCTTCCATTAATGGAGAGGCTCACATTTGAAGGGTAATCGGAAGTACACATGTTAGTGTTAGTCTGTCTCGTCAGTACAGAAGGTTCATCTATATTCGAGATTGTAGAACCCTTCTCTTTAATAGAGTTAGACGAGATAGAACTTTTATTTCTGGTAACGCGTTTATCAGAGATAGTACAATTGTCCATAGAGTGAGATCGCTACAAACACAGACTTGTAAGGTCTTAAACGTGTTGTCCTGATCTGATGCCAATTGAAAAAGTGGGGGTCTAACAACACCACCCAATATTTCGCTTAGCAATCTGTATGGACAAACTCAAATATACTTTTAAGAGAATCAACTAGACTCAATCAATTAAAAGTATATCAACGAGTTTATATCTCTCTTCTTGATTTGATTTACTCAAGCAAGAACTGCGAGTTCTAATCAAATCCAAGGAATAACTTGGATGATACCAAAGACCAATATCCAAGGATCAATCAATATCAATCAACAACCAAAGGTCGGATTTCCAATTGATTGATTCAAACGCACAACCTGTATTATTTCAATTATATAAACAAATATAATGCGGAAATAGAAATAACACAGACACCAGAAATTTTGTTAACGAGGAAACCGCAAATGCTGAAAAACCCTGGGACCTAGTCCAGATTGAACACACTGTATTAAGCCGCTACAGACACTAGCCTACTCCAAGCTAACTTCGGACTGGACTGTAGTTGAACCCCAATCAGTCTCCCACTGATCCAAGGTATAGTTGTACTCCCTACGCCTCTGATCCCAGCAGGATACTGCGCACATGATTCCCTTAGATGATCTCACCCACAACTAAGAGTTGCTACGACCCAAAATCGCAGGCTTTGACAATAAACAAATATGTCACCCATAGACAAGTCTATCAAAGGGTCAATCTGTCCCCCATAGATAAACCCTAAAGGTTTTGTTCCGTATTTTGATAATAATCAAGGTGAACATGAACCAATTGATAATCTGGTCTTATATTCCCGAAGAACAGCCTTGAATTATCAATCACCTCACAACAATCTTAATCGTATGGTAGCGAAACAAGATGTTGCGGAATCACAAACAATGAGACGAAGATGTTTGTGATTACTTTTTATATATTTCCTATCGGAGATATCAATCTCAAGCCAATCAATCTGATTGTACTCGTACGATAGAAGATACAAGATCATATCACACAACTATGATAAAAGTAGTATCGGTCTGGCTTCACAATCCCAATAAAGTTTTTAAGTCGTTAACCTGGTTTTAAAAGAAGAAAACCAAAGGTTAAAGGATAATCGACCTAGCAAGCAAACTAGTATCACACGTAAGGTGTGGGGATTAGTTTTGCACAATACTAGATATCTCCTTTATATAGTCTTTCAAATCAGGGTTTGCAATCATTGTTAGCTTAGTAACAAAGCATTCAATATTCACCGTTAGATGAAAACCTGATTTAGATTCAAGCTAATATTTCTCAACCGTTAGATCGAAAACTTAGCTTGTTACACACACTTGACAATGCACGCTTCTAGGTTTGTTAACCGTACCTAAACGTATGCACTTGTTGGTTCAACAATAATTAACCAAAAGGTTATCCATATGAGCATTTCATATCAACAAAGTTCTTCTTCACCATAACTAGTTCAAATGACTTCAAATGAACTAGTTAGAGAGTTGTTCAATTGCAAGGAAATCTTATGTACTACATAAGACACAAGTGAAGCGAAGATGATTTGATTCACTTGAATCGGTTCATGAACTTTTATAGCCACGGTTTGCAAACTGCATTCATTAGTCTTTTTAAGTTTAAGTTCAGAAATCATCTTCAGATATATAACCTTCTCAAGTTCGCAGACTAGGTTCGCGGACTTAAGTTACCGGGCAGAGTTTACAAACTCCAGCAGAAATTTTCGGGTTTGAGAACTTCGCCGGTTCGCAAATTGGGTTCCCGGACTTAGCTTCACGCAAGTAGTTTGTCAACTCCAGTAGAAATCTCGGGTTTGATAACTTCGGGAGTTCGCGGACTTGGCTCACGCCATTCTTCCGGTTCTCTTGATCAACAAAGTTCGCAAACTTTGGTTCAAGGAATAGGACTTATACATAAATGTGTTTCCACAAGAATGCTTATGTCCACTATTGGTTATGTAATCTAAACTCTCATTTCAATCATTGAAACATTCTTAGAGGACGTTATATAGTTGTTACACCATTTCTCGTCAAAGCAATTTTCAAGATGATTGAAACATATCATGACTTTCATCACTAGGTAAAGAAAAACTGGATCGAAGCGAAAAGCTTACCAACAGATATTTCGAGATATAGATAGGCGAGGTATACCCGGCTCGAAATACCAAATGTGTTTAATCCAAGTCTATATATATAGCATACAATTTCTTGTCTCAAAGAGTATGAGATAGAGTAGATAGAATTTTGAGTGACAGATAAGTTCAAGTCTTCACATACCTTTTTGTCGAGAAGTTTCACCGGTTCCTTGAGTAGTTCTTCTACTTGTATGATGAATCACCATGAAGTCCTTGAGCTCAACTACACTTTCTATCCTAGTCCGAGACTTAGCTATAATAGACTAAAAATCAAGACTTATAATTTTGATCACTAACATTGACAAACATGCTTGAGATAGCAACGCATGCGATTTCGACCGAGCAATGCTCTAACACTAATAATTAAAATTTACATTTAACTAATCGAGTCAAGAGCGGCTAAATCGTATCTTGACTGTTCTAATAACGTTGACGAGCTTGAGGGTTCTTACAATATTATCTAAGGAAATCAAGTGTGTCGAGTCCTGCTGGGATTTAGAGACGTAAGGAACGCGATTGTACCTTGATCAGTGTGAGATTGGTTAGGGCTAAACTACATTCCAGTCCGGAGTTAACTTGGAGTAGGCTAGTGCCTGTAGCGGCTTAATACAGTGTGGTGTTCAAATCTGGACTAGGTCACGGGGTTTTTCTGCATTTGCGGTTTCCTCTTTAACAAAACTTCTGGTGTCTGTGTTTTTTCTTTTCCATATCATATTTGTTTATATAATTGAAATATCACAGGTTGCGCGTAAGTTCAATCAATTGTGAATCCAACCTTTGATTATTGATTAAATTGATTGACACTTGGATATTGGTTTTTGATATCGTCCAAGTTATTTCTTATATTCAATCGGGCTCGCAAATTCCTATTTGTTTGATTGCAGATTGAATTGAGAAATTGAGATATAACTCTTTGGTATACTTTTCTTAAGATTTAGTCTGACTGTCTAGTTGATTCTCTTAAAAGTATATCGGAGTTAGTCCATACAGATTGCTAAGCAAAATATTGGGTGTGGTTGTTAGACCCCCACTTTTTCACCTTAGAATATACAAAAACTACGATGATCAAGATAAGATTCTATGATATCAAGAACTATCAGGTAAAATATAATCTTACCGGGATTCATAAATCCCTTAATGAAGACTTAAAAATTTGTAACCTAATTATGTTTCTAGAGTAAACTTAGGTATTTCGAGGACGACTCTGACCGCAACTAGGACACATCGTTCCAATATTGAGATTCTAGGTTGCTAAGAGTACTCTATTTATAATGATGAACAACGTTGGGTTGCTTACGAACAAAGTAAAGTTCGTGAAATACTTTCCATATTTATGAATTACTTCCCAATATAGATTGATTACAAAGAATAAAATTCATGTAAGGACGTGAGAAATTTTCCTTGAGTTACAAAGAAGAGTGTGTGCATAGGATTGTTGTTCTAGAACCGTGCACAATAGTAAGCCCACAATATTATAACACAATAATCTTGTGACCATCAAGTAATGTTGAAGTTCAGGAACACCCAAAAATATGCTAGTTTGGAACCAAAAGATTCTTGCATATGTGAACTACATTATTGACCACGGTCTTTTCTTCACTAAAAGCCTTTTTTCTGTGGGGGGTCATAGTAATGTAGTTTTGGGCTAGACTCCTGATGACCAAAAGTCTATATGTAATTTTTGCAAGTTCTTTGAACACAATCTCATCTCATAGAGCGCTATGAGACAATCAACTACTGCAAAGTCTAGCACTGAAGCAGAGTATCATGCTCTTGCTGAAACTGATGTAGTTGAGGTGTGGTTGTGTCAGTTATTGCAGATTTTCAGATATCATTCCCAATACCACCTACTCTTCATTGTTACTACATGAACAACTTATATCTAGCTTCAAATCGTGGATTCATAGCAAGATGAAACATACAGCTTTTGATTTTCACTTTATAAGAAAATTGGTCCACACAAAATCACTCAATGTATCTTACATTTATATTGTTGTACAGTCTTTCGGATGTTAAGGGATAAGCCGAAATACTTCAGTTTCAACAAGCTTCAAACACTTCAGCTCGAGGAGGGGGTAATTGTTATACACCCGGTTTACACTCCCTCACTTTACATTTATTTTTGCTAAGTACTAACTAAATGTAACCGTGCATTTATTTCTGCTAAGTGCTAACTAAATGTAACCGATTGTGCACTTATGTGTTGTGTGTTGGTTCTCCTTTATACTCCTTATAGGGCTTAACCCGTGCCGTTACGGTACGGGCATAGTTTTTATCTGGCTATGAATTTTTTTGATGTATGGATATTAAATATAATATTTATTAATTATCAAGTTTATCCTTCTTATCATTACAAAAGAAAAGAAAACACCGATAGATATTTCTATTTTTAGTACGCAAACTTTTTCTTATGTACTCATTTGTGATTCCTTTTTAGCATTTTCCACCTTCACGTTCTCCCAAACTATGCCTTTCATTTCCCAAGTTTTATCCTCAGGCCAGCCATAGAATTATATCGGTATTATTTTTCGCATTTTTTTCCAAAAAAAAATTATTATTTTAAATGATATTGCCCTTCTGGATATCCCTTATTTTAGTGACCAAGTTCAACCAAAATATTAAACTATGTTAGATTTAACAAAATTACAGCACTTGAACTCATACGTCTCGAGAATAATTATGTAGATGTTAACAGTATTCGGATCCTTGTTGATTTTTGTCCCCTTTTAGAATAGTCTGAAAATAGTAAAACTCAGAATTGACTCAACAATACATATATTATTGTATGTTCTTAATATTTCAATAACATAAAGAAAAGCTAATTCATTCACTCAAGCTATTATATTTTAAAACGTCAAGCCATTTTTGATGACAACCATTCTACTCACATAGGATGTAGTTCTAGCTCTTCAAAATTTCTAGATTGTCTATGTACGTAATCAATTCGGCGGATAGAATTCACTGGACGAAATATTGGTAACGGTTTGTCCTTTCCTAACATTGAGGCGTTTTCAACGTAGTTGGATCAAGAGTTGGCAAAAAGCTCTGTATTTATGTTTTCTCGGGCGAGAGTAATCCAGGGATGGGTTACATCCCTAGAAACTGTTGATGGATGACCGCATCAGTGCCCCTTAAAAACCTCACACCGTCAGATAATCACAGTGGCTGAGTGAGGATAGTATTCGCAGAGGGTCAGATCATTACAAATGGTATCAGAGCCGACCATGGGTTTCCTATCAAGGGTGAAAGAGAAAGTTGGACGTGTTGTGTCAGGTAGGAGTCTCATGAGTGAAAAAGAACACCAGAGTCTAGGATTTTAACATATCCTAGAGTCGAGGACGGCTCCAATTTAAGGTGGTGGTATCATAGTACTCCGACTCGGCATGTAGTATTTATCGAATAGAATATAGGTAATGGTTTTTTATTTCTTAATATCGTGAATATTTCAGCATAATTGGCTTCAGAGTTGGCAAAAATCTTTATAGTTAAGCATGCTCGGGAGAGAGTAATCCTAAGATGGGTGACCTCCTGAGAAGCCGCAAATGGATAGTCAAAGCGGCGACCATGGAAACCCCACAATGTCAGATAACCGCAATGGACAAATGAGAACATTATTGGTAGAGGTTCAGACCACTACATTCTATGACATTAACTATCCAAATGTGAAGTTATTCGTTGAATAAAAATAATAAAACCGTGATTATTTAGTAAGTCAAATGGTTAACTACTTAACCTAATAACAATAGATTATAATAATAATAATAATAAACTATGTTATCTAAAAATAAAAGTTAAACATTCATTAACAAATAATGAGATGATGCCAAATTACTGACTGGGCACCAATACTTGCCACCATCTCTATAGTCCCCTTATATAATTGTTAGCCAATCTAACCGAGTTTGGTACTACTTTTTTTCTTTCGAGAAAAGTACTTTGAAAACATATTTATAACAACATTTTTTCATCCTGGTGTTTGGTAAAGATATTGTTAAGTTTTTTTTATGCAAAACACTTTTAAATCTATCAACTTTTAAAAGTTGGACAGAAGGAACTTTCAAAAGCTTCAAGAGCAAAAGATATAGTCCACCCTAATTTTATTTTTATTTTCTTTTATATCCCAATTCTTTTTTGTAACTGACAAAAGTTATCCCTAAATATGTATATCACCAATTTTTATTCGTTATATTATTTTCTAAAGATAATTATTTTTTATTTTCAAACTATATATTATACAAATTCATTAAAAGATTCTTTAATTTATCAACAATAAATATTAAATAATTGTTTTTTTTAAATGTGATAAGAAAAATAATACCTTCTAATAATAGTACTATTAGTAAATTTAATATTACATATATGTCTAATAGTATAAAATTTACTTATTTTTAACATAGTAAAATAAAATAGAATAAAATCCAGAGATATGCTTGTTTTTGTTATTTGCTACAACAACAATAGTTGAATCTAATATTTCTCAGACAAAATTTAATCGCTTTTCAAATCAGTTTTAGCTTATATTTTACACACGTTCAATTTTTTTTTAAATAGCTCAACACAGTAACGCACATCGGAAAAGCACTTTTGTAAAACTCACAACAATACAAACTAATCATAAGTATTAGTTAAGATGAATATATTTATTACCATCATTAATATAATAATTACTTATTGTCATTTTTAATTTGACATTTATCATGTAAATTTAATAAATATTTATTATGAAGAGTTAATGGAACATTAGTGACATGGTAAATTTTATCCGTTAGATGCATTTCTAATCCCAATCAGAACCATCAGTTACGACACACGATCACATCCATGAATTTATCTTTTGTGACGACAAATCATGACCACTATTTACATAGGCTAAGTTATCCAAAATGTGTTATGTATTCTTGATAGTGTATTGCAAGCTATAATGAGCTCATTTCCTTTAGATCATAATCATTCTTTCTGTTCTCATATTCCCACTATAATAACAAGTAAGCAACACGCGGGTTGCACGTCGGTAGCATTATTTAATGTTAAAGGGAAAGCTGAAAATTTGAAAACCAAAAAATTTGAAAAAAAATTGAGAAAAAAAAAGTATTATTATTTATGCTCTTTGCGTAGACAATTCAAAGGGTTTTCCAAATATGTAAAATTCACAAAAATCCGATATATAGTTTGAAAGATATGAAGTTCCTAAATGTTTATCTTCATTTTTATAAAGATGGAGTTTTCGTAAATACCGATTTTTAATCAATTCACACATAAGTCTGCGTAGGTACTCTTCACACCACTCTTTTAAAATCTAAGGGCTGATAAAAAAAATTAATGACCCAACGACAGAGAATAATAGTTAATGACAAGAATCTTTTTGTGGATATTTCTAAATCTATTGGCTAAAAAGTTAATGTAGAGAGATCTGACAGTTATGAAAGGTTAAGTTTTGATATTCTCTTGCTCACATTAAAAGGAGGGAGATTCCTTATCCAAATTTAACTTCAGCGGCAGTTTCATAATTATTCAAGTTACTTACATCTTGTTTGCTTTTTCCTGACCCTTCTGGATCTAACTGATATCACCTGACTCATCCGGATTTGACTTAATATGTTTGTTTTTTTGAGTCAGATTTGACTCATCTAACTCCAAAATATGTGAGTCAGTGGCTTTTATTTCCTTACTCAAATGGATCTGAATCAGGGGTTAGGTCTGAGTCAAATATGACTCAAAATCAAAAACAAACGGTCTGACATCTGACTCGAACCGAGTCAGAGACCGAGTCACATTCAGCAAAAAAAAAAAGCACACTCTTTGTTGGATCCCGAGGATCATACACAGGTCCATGACCTTAATATACGAAGGCTTGAAGGCTTGATTTGCATGCCTAGCCAACCGACATAGTTTATGTAAGAAGGCTATAATTGGAGCGTCACATTCCATTAGAGGGGCATCACCTAATAGGACAAAAACGGGTCATCCATAAGCAATATCAAAAGCCCCTTATCCAAAATAATTTTGTAATGACTAAACAACCCTTATTTAGTTAATTTTAATTAAATTTAACTAGATAAAAATTAAATTAATGAATTTTGTTGTATACTTGGTGAATTCTGGGACAAAGTTTTTGTGGGAAGAACAACTGGCCGTAAAATAAACTTCTATTGTTGGAAATAATCCAAACCTGGACGTAAAATCATTTCTACGGTTGGAATTAAAAGAAAACTAGACATAAAATCAGATTCTACGGTTGGAATTAAAAAGAACCTGGACGTAAAATGAGCTTCTACGGTTGAAACTAATTCAAACCTGGACGTAAAACTACATGCAAATAAAATTCTACGGTTGGAATTAATCCATACCTGGACGTAAAATCACTTCTACGGTTGGAAATAATTCAAACCTGGACGTAAAATCACTTCTATGGTTGGAATTAAAAGAAAATTGGACGTAAAATCAGATTCTACGGTTGGAAGTAAAAGAAACTTGGACGTAAAATGAACTTCTACGGTTGGAACTGATCCAAACCTGGACGTAAAACTACGTGCGAATAAAATTCTACGGTTGGAATTAATCCAAACCTAAACATTTTGTATGTGTTAGGATATCCCATAACCATTTTTTTGGACATTAAGAATCCAAGTGTAACCCCTCTGTTGGAGTGTGACGCCCCAATAATAACTTTTCTTATGTAAGCTCGAACACCATTGTTAGATAAGACCGCCTACTATAATGAATCGGGGGATCCGCATCTGACCGGATAATGCATAAGCTGCTACAATAGAGTGCCCATCTAAGTGGTCGGATTGGCAAATGAACACTACAGCACTTCTGCTTCACCAAATCTTTTTCATCACCGATTAATTAACAAGACACAAATCTCATACAGATTGAAGGAAATAGAAACTTCCAGAGGGTTCATCTTTGTTCCTTTCTTTTTTTTTCTAATGGACACAACACAAAGTTCATCTAGGGTATTACAATCATGTGTAGGAAACCACCTAGAAGTGCCAAAGTGAAAGTATGAATGCTTTGATTTGATCAAAAATGATGAGTTAATACAGCACATAATATTACACCAAACAATATCTATATATATAGAAAGGAGTATAAGAAAATGTTTATTAGGTCATCTGCGCCTTTGATGGGAGAAGCCAGGGGAACCAACAGGCTGAGTCGCTGCTGCTTTGTAACTTCTGCTCGGGGAATCCATTGATCCTCTAAAGGAAGAGTAAGCAGACTTCACAGGCTCCGGAACAGAGTCCAATGGTATTGACTCCACAAAGCATGCTGTGTTTATTCGAGTTCTCTCAAGCTCAGATTGAAGCAACTCAGAACTATACTGCTGTGCAAGTGCCTGCAGACATACGCTAACACTTCAATAAGGGGTACAATTTGGAATGTGTGAAGTTCATTCTACGGGCCACATTTGGTAATATCATACGGTGTTTTGCTTCCCACTTCGAAGTGGTTTGAATCCAAAAGGAAGAGAAAGAAATAAGCCCCAAAGATGCAGAAGCTAAAGGCAGTAGTCATGAGCTAGTTTTTGGGCAACTTCACTTTTTATTAGGAAGGACTGCACTTCCCTCCTCTCTATCCTGAACCCAAAATGGGTATCACCGCTACCAGCATTGACCGATGTTTTTTTGGAAAGTTGTTTACAGCAAATCAGAAAAAATAGGTCTGTTAAGGCCATAATTTGAAAAGCGGGGTGATCATTCCAAAATCTGTTGGCCATAATTATTGAGTATACATGGGGAAGCATGCAAAATTACTCTTATTCTCTGTTCTTTGACAGGGTTCATGTGGTTTCCATTTCCAGTTTAAAAATTAAAGAAAGAGAAGGGAGACTTACAAGAAGATCATCGGGGGACACAGTCATTCCCTGATGCCTGTCTTCTGCAAGTGCTTCCTCACTCCCACGAGTGGATCGACGGTTATGACCTGGCTCGGCAGTCTCCGTCACACTTTCCGAAGCCTTCTCAAGCAAAACCCCTTGCAGAGATTTCAGAGACTCACTTGCTTCAGATGTGAAATAAGGATTCAATATCGTTTCAAAATATTCAAGCTGCAAAGTACACAAAATTATTACTTCCCGGATATTTATACAACCTCCATACAGGAAAGACAAATTTATGAGCTTCAAAATGCTACAGGCACTCAAAGATGATAATTCTACGGTGCATTAGCAAGGAATATTTTCATGAAAACAAAGGTTTATTCAGTTTACATTTCAGAGATCGAAAAAATAAATGGTCATGATCATTCCAAGTTGGCAAGAGTAAAAATTTGCAAACAAAGAAATAACTCTTGCAGCAAGCTATTAGCTGAAATTCCAAGTTTCTTTCAGAAAGGATATGATTTTCTCATATTTGGCTGCTGCTCCAGGGAGCAAATGGGAACATCACAAAGTTTTGCAAAAACCACCACTGTAGTCTACAGAAGCATCAGCAATTGCAGACTAGGTTTTCGGTTGGAAGTAAACTAAATTTCTAAACCGTTTTCAACAGTAAGGATTGATCACCTCAAGCATGAGCTGACAGAAACCATTGGCATCCAATGACTTGAGCTCTTTGGCTTTGTTCTCGTGGAAAAGACCAAGAAAAGTATCAATCAAGCCTTCCACAAGGATGCCTAGTGTCTTGTCAAGCAGGGGCTTAGCACCAGCGAAAACCTGAAACCATTAAAAAAAAAAGTGGTTGAGAGTTGAGACAATTCATAAAAACTTTTCCAATTATATAATAATTAAGCATTTAAGTCGCTGCTAACTTGAAAGATACTGTTAAGAAGACTAAGCTCGACAGAACAGCTTAAGAACTCAAGATTAGCACATTTGATAGAGATGTAACTTTTTCAACATAAAATTCATATGATTTCCCACATAAAGAGTCAACCATCTTCGGCATACAACTATTTACGAATGAATTTCAGCATAAACTTTTTAAGTGGAGAAGGCTTTACAGTAAGAATTCAGCAACACCTTAAAATGGTAAATTAAAGTTGGTTATTCAAAGATTCAATTTTCAATACCCATCAGCAGCTCAAAACACAATCAAGCACAAAAGAGACGAACACAGGAAATGTACAAAGGTCCCAGAATATGAAAGGGAAGCCTACCTCTGCATGCACCGCAACAAGGGCGTGCAGTAACTCCACAGCAGCATCCCTCACACCCTGTTAAAAATATGTGAGATGAGGATTTGGTATATGACAGTAAATCTAAAAATTTTGTATGAAAAGAAAAAAAAAAGTAAATAAACTACTGTGGCTTCTGCTCAAAGTAAGAACATTACTTTGATAGCAGGTGCAGCTCCCCATTGAACTCCTCCATCCAGAAGATAGTTTATTGCAGCCGTTCTGATCAAATTTGCCTGGGAAATAGAAATAAGGCTGAAATCACACCAAGATGAACTAACCAAAGAAGGAACATATTATGTTTTTAGAAAATGAAGAAAGAACATATTTACTTAGATACATTTACATACATCTTCCTAAGCAAGAAATATAGATGCACTTCAAAAGGAAAAGGAAAAGTGAACCATGTGAAGTGAATCTGTGAATGCAACTCAATATCAATTTTTAAGTAGTAAAAACTAGTGAGAATATGCTTCAAAAAATACTAAATAGCAGAAGCATGATGTATGGAAGTAAATACATTTAGATACATCTTCCAAAGTAAGAAACATGGATGCACTTCAAAAGGAAAAGTCAAAGACTCATAGTGAACCATGTGAAGTGAATCTGTGATTGTAACTCAAAAAACTAGTGAGAATATGCTTCAGAAAATACTGAATAGTCCAGAAGCATGAACTATAGAAACTAGAGAGTAAAACAGAAGCATTTTGTTCAATGTTCCATAACTAGAATGAAGACTTTTGTCTCAGAACCAAATGAAGATTTCAAAAACTTAAACATGTTGAACCACACCAACACCAGTGACGGTGGCATATGCCTAGACTGGTGTACTCTGAAATCGTCTTCTCATCCTCTTGAACTGTAATCAGATTTTGTAATTCCAAATTCAACAATAACTATCCTAATTCATAAATTACTTGTTAAGATCAGGAATCTTGTAGGCTGCATTGTTAACAGTGTTTTTTCCTGTGTTGCAACGGTACGGATACGGTATCGGATACAAGATACCAATACGCTACTATGATACACCAACTTGAAAAACTAAAATACGGCGATACGGCATACTCAATATTGATTAGTAGTTTAACATAAATATATTATATATAAGATGGAAACTTAACAAAATACATACATGTGTTTGCATGATTAAAATATAATCTGTATGATTAACCTCACTGAAGAGAGAAAAAGTCTGGATAAGAATGAAGAAAGTCTAGAGCAAGATCAGTGGACAGATTCGGAACTAATATTTTGTCACTATAGTTAAAACTTCTCATAGAATCTAGTAAAATATCTAAATTTTCTAATATTTAGTCAGTTTTTTAACTGAGTTGTATCTTGAAGTATTGGGAGTATTAGTACGCGTATCCATGTAAATACGTATCGATACGGCTGATTTTATTTTTAGGCGTATCATTGTAACACAGGTATTTTCTTGTTTATTACAGCAGTTTTTGTCTTTCACTGAATGAAACCAAGAGATAAAGACAAAATAAGTTAAGGATCTGAGTATTTGAGCATCTTTAAAGGTGGATTGTCCAATACCTTCGCAAAAGTATACTGAGCAAGGACCTTTTCCTCAAGTCCCAAGAAAGACGTCGTCAAATCTTGTACATCACTATCCCCTTCGTCTTTGTCCCTGCAATATTGTGTATAACCATATGATCAGATACAAATATTACGTCAGTTAAGCTGTAGAACAAGTAGCTCTAAGCCTAGAAGGCCTAACACGGCGTAAAAATGAAACTGCAACCTCTGAACTAGAATCACCTGAAGTCATTGACGTAATACCTCCTTAAATAAACAGATCATTTTTAATAGAGTTCTTCCTTGATTTTATGCAGTAAATTGTCTTAAGACTCTTAACTTCATATACCAAAACCACAGTAACACCTAACCAGCATAAATGTAAATAAATTTATAAATAAAAAATGAGAGACCAAGAACCCATTAATTACCGAGATAGCCAGATATATTTGTACTTGTTGTACAACTCAGAAGAAAGTTCGTCTTTGCAATATCCAATGTTACTCAAAACTATCAACAGCTTTTGATGTGGATCAGTAACAGTGCTACCAGGGTGAAGGCCGCAGGTTCTTCGTTCAGGCTCCGACAGAGATCCATTTTGTAAGGGGGGAGTGTCTTTGTTTGATCTACTCTGCGTAAGTTCACTACCAATTCTTTCTAGATGACCTGTATAGAGCAAGAAAACAAACCAAGCTTTAAAAACAAGAACAAAGAATCTAAAAAGGAATCAAAGCACAATCTCCGAGTTAAATGCACAAGGTGTTAGTCCTCTCACACCTGCAAAATCTAGGAAACAGTTCAAAAATGAAATCCTTATAGACTCCTGAATTTCTTGAAGCTGTACAGATCTGTCATTCGACTTCGCAGCCTCGCTCCTGAGGTTCTGAATCATCCTGCCAAATATATCAAGCACTGATAAGTATAAGGACATCAAGGAAAAAGGTAAACCAAGGAAATGCCAAAAACGTCAAACTACTCCGTTTTTTAACTTTGTTGTGTTTCCTAGACTTCTAGAGTCTGTATAAAAAATGCAGATATCATTACAATTAACCGTAAGCTGAATATTAAATTCAGAATCATAGTATCTGCCAGTAACGAATATGACGCACTGCATTACTAGCATGCAAACACATTATATATTATAGCATCTTTGCAAACAGAGTGATGCATCCCACAAGATGCTGCAATTATTGATGAGGCGAGAAGTGGAAGAAGAAGAAGAAAAAGGAGGGAAATGAACTGCCAGCGCTTCCTGAATCACTGATAACCAAACAGAATATAGGATGAGCTTAGATTAAGAATTTGCTTCATCCACTCTTTTGAACAACAATCACCAAAATATGCCCGCTAAACTTTTTGATAACCGAAGGAAACAGTCCAAAAGTTGTGAGTGACACCAAGACAGTTCAGTTTTGGACGAAGCTAAAAATAAAAAACTGGAATTCTCTATCATGATCATGGTAATGTTTTGAAGGCGCAATGTTGTACCTGCTACTTAAGTAACAAGGACTACAGATTCTTAAAAGTTGTCTGCTCTATAACCTGTACATTACAGGTACTCACTGGTAAGAGTTGACAGCAGAACATCTGAGATATCTTTCAGTAGGTGTTTATAATTTCTAGGTGATATTAGCATATATTGATGTATAAATTGTGTATTGTTGATTTTACAATTAAGTTTTTCCTCTAATTATTCATCTCATCATGGTGGACTGGTGCCTTTACATCCAAGTGCTTGTGATTCGGGCGTCATTCAAAAAAAAAAGAAAAAAAAGGAATAGAGGAAGTGCAGAATAAATCAAATAGTTTATGACAAAATTTTAATTTAGACTCACAAGTTGATCTGGTCCATTGCTGAGATCATCATCGTACGAAATGCTAGGGGCAAGAAAGATATTGTATATGGTGACTTATTCCTCTCGAGAATGGATACTGGGACCCAAGCTTCATCTTTTGATATCTCCTCCGTTGTTAGTCTCATCCATGAGCATAGCCTAAATATGTAGATCTTTGTGATTTCCGAATAAAGCGTACGCAAAGTCTTAACTGCAACATTTAGCGGACCTTAGATTAAAATAAAATCGAAGAAAATGAAAGGGTGTGTGCACCCTAAAAAATTTGATGAATACCTGCACTAGGAGGAGCGGACTCTTTCCCCTCAATAGCTTGGCAAGCTTTAGATATGTCCTCTATGGCATCACTCATGAACGGACACAGAATATTTGCCTCTTCAAGATCGCGAAATGTGTTATGGACCTGATCAAGAACAGCAAAAAAGTTCAAACTATTTTCACCCTCCCAATCAATTGTGCTGATATGCTAAAGTAAATATAAGGATCGACACAATTGCAAGCAGATATAAGATGGGATTGAGTAAAATTATTTAAACCTACGGCTACCAGCTGGGTGAAATGGATATAGTTCACAAACCTAACAGAAAAGGGAAAAGCTATTCAACACTTCCATAAACAGTTAAATATGAATATTGCTAGAACAACTCCTAAAAGCAACAATAACCCCCATTCAAAGGTGCTACAACATGGACAACATAAAGACCATAATTGACCTCTTGTCTCTTGAAGAGATGAATCTTATTAATCAGAGTAAAGAAAACACAGAAACGGAACGTTGAGAAAAACAAGTAAAGAAAAACCACCTCCCTGACTATAATCATGATCGTCCAAGCTCATTAACATAGATCTTGAAATCTCATGGTACAACATAATACCCTTTTGTGCTGTCACATTCAACTCTATCTAAGCATTTGCATCAGTGCTTAGAAGAAAGATAAGAATAATAGAGAATTGCTAGCAAGCAGCTCCCTAAGGGAGATATACAGCGCAACCCCCATTTTATTTGCTGATTGTGGAACCAAACTGTCCGACTGACCACGTGCTAGGGTCACATCTCTTAAATGAGAGGTTGCACAGTGCAACTCCTTTAGAACCGCCTGCTAACACTACTCACAAAATAGAAACAGAACAAAACAAAACAAAACAAAAAAAAATGGCTTCACAAGGAAAAGAAACTCTTATAATGCAATTACAACACTTAGAACACATATACTTGCTCATAGCCCAAGCTGCATAAACATTTGGCCGTATAACTGGTGATAACCACCGTGGTTGACTATCTACCGATCAGAATACAGCTTAAAAAGAAAAACAACTAAGCTAGCTACAATGATCTATTGAAACCCTAATAATAGCACAAGAAATAACTCAACATACAAGCATGAAGGCCATGATAGATGCCTCATTCTTAAGGTATCCAAACATTGTTTTTCCATGTAATGTCTACCCACTATCTCAAGCAAACAGTATCTTTTGGAACAAATTTAATCCTGATACGATATTTGAACTAGTATATTTTTTCTCATAGAGAATGCAAGATAGGATGTTCACCTTGACTTCATATGCAGATATAGTACTGCGAATCATTCCAGCAACTTCATCGAGGGAATGACTTGAGTACTTGACATCACCACCTCTATCTTCAGTCTTACCCATCGATGGCTTAGCATTGCTCTCAGTAGCAACTTGAGAAGACTGCACAAAACAAATTTACACGCACAGCAAGAATTACGATTTTACATTCTAAAAGTCTAAAAGAGGAAAACAACCAAACCTTACAAAAATATTTAATATGCAAACACCAAATTCAGACAGTTGTAGACATAAATTTTTAACACTAATTAGCTAATAACTTCCTCTTTTTTTTTTTTTTCTTTTGCTTGTATAGCAATTGGATATACCATCCAAGATTTTCCTACTCCAGGCATCTTGCAAAGATTTTTGTTATGTATATATCTTATTTCCCATTAAGCCGCATATTCTTGACAAGGTCGATTACTCAGGAGATCTTTACGTACTCAGAGGATATAATACATGTCAATGCGTACAGTACAAGAAAGATAGAAATCACACAATATCTTTAAGGTAGAACAACGGCACGGTATAAATCATTGATAAGGTACCAACTCCCAAAAGAAAATCACATTTATTATTAGAGGACGAGGTATGAAAGGTGAAAGCACTTGCAATCTCAAGTACGTGTATGCAGATATGAACTTGCTTTAAAATGAAAATCAAAGCATCGCTTTAGAAATCTGAAGAGTCAAAGAGTACCCGCATACCTTGGCAAATTTTCCACTAAACACTGAGAGTGCTGTTTTCCAGAATGCCGGTATATGATGGATAAGTACGGAAGTTAACCTACGAATATACCTTCCCTTGAGAGCATCCACTTCCTCACTAGGTAAATCTATTGGCTGTGAATCTCCTTGCAAATTGGTGTCTCCAAGAAGGGAATCTGACTGAGTAGGGTCATAGAACAAGTATTAGATGCAACTATAATACAGCTATAAACTGATCGAGTGACTAATTTTTCCTAATAAAACGAACATGGTTCACTTGATTGTTTCACATACAGAATTGTTAGACTCTTGCTGGATTTGTCTCCACCTTGCATCAGACAGGGCTTTCTCATGGATCTTGTTCTGCAAAGCTTCCACCCTTGCTTCATGATTTGACGTGCATCTTTCAAGTAACCCCCGTATCCTATTATTCTGCTCATAGTAAGTATATTCAAAGACAACAATGAATTACGAGCCATAGATGAGAACAAAACAATACCAAGCAGATTTAGTAAGCGAGGATAAATTACAATTATTTCATTCAGGAAGCAATCAAAGAGCCGTTTCAACATCTCAAATAACATACTAACCTGAATATTAAGATAATGCCAGACAGGGTCTGACTCAGGTTCCAACTCCAACAACAGTCTCACAATGTTCTCAAGCTACAGGTAAACCAACAATACAAGATAAATACCATGTGCAGAAAGGACTGAATTAAGCCAAGAGTAACTGGTATCAACTTTATATTATGAACTCTGGCCAAAGAATGTCATTCGATGTGCGTTCCTTGCCGATGCAAACTCATACTCGGCCATACAAGTTATAGAAAATCCTACTGTTTACCAACTATGGATTAACAAAAGTTTGCTTCAAAATTCATTAACATCACGCACTTACAAATTAAAGTGCCTGGATCATCCATCAAACACAGATACACTCCCGATGAAACGTAAGGAAGGAAAAAACTAAATACCCTAAAACAATCATATCAGCATGTGACTATCTAACAGGAAATCTGATCCAAGGATACTTCGAGCAAACCCAGAATTCCAGTTTGCATCTTGGCAACTTAGCGTCCAATTAAGTAGTTCCAAAACGAAGAACTTCAGTAGCAAAAGATAAGAAAGATGACCCACACGCATTGTTTCATTTTAGAAGAAAAAATACTTCACATGCTATTTCAGTGTTTGAACTAATTATGTAATTATGAAAGAAATTATAACGTATTGCCGAGAAATAAGAATAAAGTGTTACTTCTGCTAGGTCTATTTCTGGATCTTCCATCGACTTATAAAGCATGCCTTTAAATCCATGAATCACTTTTTCGACTTCTTCAAGAACACGTTTCAGTATTCCGACCTGCAAGTGTATAGTACATTATTAGAGCCACATTTTATAAAGTTCAAATAAACAAAATGAACAAAATACGTTTTCTTAATGCCTGAGTTTGTACGTTTTCTTAAATTTAATGAGTTCAAAATTAGATAATCCCCACTGCAGATTCTGAAGAGATGAACCTTATAGATATTTTAAGACACCACAGTTCTGATGATTTGTTAGATTTAGATAACCTAAATATTCTGTCCCATGGCAACCACACCTAAATATGTGTTTCTCTTAAATACTTAACTAGTTAAAATGAATCATAAATAAAATAAAGAGAAAAAAAAAAAACAGGAGGCAAACACTTCACTGCATGCTCAAAGAAACAAATAAATGGGAGAGATGATCTAAAGAACATGATTCTTAGATATCAAGTAAAAACTTTGTTTCTAAAAGATCAATCAGGGAGACAGACAAGGCCAATGCGGGGAATCGCTATTTTGGCACTGTTAGCACGCAAAATTGACTTAACCAGCAAAAAATGGTGTCAAATATATAAGAGAATTGCTCAAGGAACTAGAGAAGAACACTATTTACATGAGAAGGCAGAACAATCGACTTTGCTTTCATGTATTCCCTGACGGCTAAGTCATATTCACCCTTACTGATACTCCCGCGAATCGAGCTAGGCAAATTGAATAGTGTTCTGAACCTCTGAAGCATACCTTGAACGGACCTGATTTTCTCAGCTTGAACCTGTATTGATGTTGGCAAAGGAAAAAAATAGTCACAACGGTACCACTAGGTAGCTGATAAGTCCATATTCAACGGTAGACTTGTCTCACCTGCCTCTCAAATAGAGGTTCAAATGCACGATTTGCTAATGAACTAACACTTTGTATACTACTATATAGATGTGCAGTTCCAGCGCCTTCGGGGTCTTCTTCAATTCGCTTCAACTTCGATTCAATATCTATTCAACAGGCTTACAATCATAAAAAACCAGAAGAGATAGCACAAAGAATTTACTAAAAATAAAGGAAACGACTTGCACCACTTTCACCCTGTGAATTCTATCTATGCTGATTCACAATAAAACATTCACTTGTAGGTTGATGCTAGACGAATTCCAGATGAATGTTTAACGACCCAGATGTGGGAGGTAATATTCATTCAGGACTCGGATTTCCCTTTTTTGCATCTACTGTGCAAGGTTTCAAGGGGTTCCTCCAACTATCTGTAGTCTCCACTCTCCAATAAGCTTAACTAACACGTCAGTTTTTATTAGTGGCGTGATTGAAGTCTCATGAACATAAATCAATCAAGCACTCACCAAAGATATACCATTTACCAAATCAAAACTCCTCGAGAAAGGAAAATCTTCACATGTTTGAAGATATCTAGGATACTTAGCCGCTTAGTTTCATGTTGTTTATATTTCCTTTAAAGTCTCAGACTATTACTTTGTTTTGCCGACTCAAATTGGTACTCTTGGGGACTATTCTACAATTTATGTGTCCTCTCTTTTGCTAGTCTGAAGAAGTTCCCTCTAACTGCAATCTCACAGCTTAATAATCAGTTTATTTCCATGTCACTGTAGCCCAAACAACTCGGATAAAGCATGGTGACTATAGAAGGCATGTCGTCAATGAGGCCACAGACTTGAGAACACACATTGAAGGTGGCACAGCTCATCATATTATAGTTTCCTCTTTCACCGTGAAAGGAGAAACTAATTTAATATGAAATATTACTGGACTTATTAGGTGTTAAAAATCTTTCCTAAGGTCTCTAAGGAACTTGTATAGTACTGATGTCTATTCCGCACAGTGATATTAGATTTAACTGAAATAGGCAAAGCCAAAGCACAGTATCGACAATGGCAACAAGGATTAGAGCAGAGAGAAATCAAATGGCATAAATAACATACCATCAATAGTAGTTTTGCAAGAAACAAAGCAATCAAAATTTTCTTTGACTAATTGCTTTTTTTGCTGAGTCCTTCCTTTCAGATCAGTCTTTAAAGCAAGGGCACCAGCTTCTAAATCTGCCGCACAAGTATTTTGATGTATACGGGCTAGAAATAGTTTTGCATCAAACTTGTCAGAAACATACATCAACTTCTCTGCAAGGAAACAATTAAACAGATATCAAATTTTTGTACCCTATTTTTATAGACAAATCCTTTCTTTACTGATCAAAAAAAGGAAGTACCATCTTTAACAAGGTCTCACGAGTTCAAAAGATTTATTCGGTTTACTGATGATTCAAAAAGTTTGATTTGTCGGATTATTTCATTTTGGTTCAGTTACCAGAACGAGATAGTGACTAGTTAAGAGCTAGATTCTACGTACCAATTTCAAATTGTCAGAATATCTCAAATATTACCTTGATTAGTGGTAATGAAAAGACTAGATTGAGTTGCTGTCTTTATACTATTCATGTAATGTTCAGAATGTTTCAAACTGTCGGAATATCTGAAATGCTACAGCTAACCGCAAAACAGTTCATGTGCCTAATTCTTAACCAGGCTTGTATCCAGATCTTCTCTAAATACCTAAGATTCCCTCCTCTTCAGTTAATGAAGAAGTACCATATATTGCTCACAATATATGATTGTTTGCACGTGCTCGAATACCAGAGTTTTGTAGCAATTGAACACAATATAACCTACTGTCTAAGGTTAGGCGGTATACAGAGCTTGTCACCGATTATGAAGACTCTAGCAGAATTTAGAATTAAATATAATATTTGATGATTGATCTTCAGACATGAAACTTTCATGAAACATACTATATGTTGATGATTTTTGAACATCTGATTTGCATACCATCCTAAGAGTGAAGCCACTAACTCAACAAACAGAATCAGCAAAAACCAGGTGATCGAAAAAAAAAAAATCAACAAAAACCTAAGCTAACATCAGCATAAATGCAAAAAATAGGCATTTATCAATTTTCAAAGAAAATGTTGGCGATAATTTTAAATATGAGTTTTATTTATTTGGTCAAGAGATTGTAATATCAATACAATAAAAAGAGTTAATCATCGCGCAGTTGCAAGGAAATACAAAAACTGGCATACATTTTTCACTGATAAAAATACTAAATGAATTAAGATGTAATACCACGGAGATTATTGTCTAAATAATCTTTATCAAGCTTGGACGGGGAGCTTTCTGAAGCCTCTGTGATCAGCCTCAACGACTTATTGTCTATTATCCTGTCAACATATTATACAGAGTGAGGCAACAGGAAGCATGAGAGACGTAGAAAGTAAAAACTTCTAGGGAAGTTAACATGTTGTGGGCACATATCTATTAGGTAACTGTAGTGTGCAATTGCGTCACCCAATCTGGTTATCCATTTAAAATCATAAAAGTGTTGACCCGTGTACTTATTCCCCAATAGGAGGCTTAAGAAACAAATGAAGATGAAGATGCAGCAAAGAGAGCAGTCTCCCTATACCGGTAGAGCACTTCGTTCAATCCATGCAGTTCTTAGTTTAATTACACTTAAAATTAAACATCAGTCATGAACTCATACTTACAAAAAATTCAAACTGATTTAGCAGTGGGATGGGATATACAATAAATGACCCGGGGCTAATATCTGGAAGGGCTAACAAAAAAAATGGGAACAGTAATAGAAACTTGCAAACGTCATTTATGATTAGAATAAGATAATTTAGTACTTGGTACACCATATAGCATCCCTGTTATGAACATTGGTAACAAACGCAAGCATTTATGGTCACATAAAGATGAAAAAAACTTACCCTAGTCCAAGGGGATCTACACATTCCATTCCTCGAGGAAAGGACTGCAAATTTGTAAATCCGATTCGACCACGTGCAGCTTTTGGCGCCACAGGAGGAACTGGAGCTGCTCTAGTCTCCCTCATCTCACGAACTCTGCGCGCAAGCTGCAAAAGGAAGCATGTAAACATTGCGCACAAACAAGATAGCAGTTATAGAAAATAAATGAAAATATTTGTAGCTTCACCAACAGATTTATAAATATCACACATTATGCTAGATGAATTAAAAATACAGCAATTACGTGAACCACCCGTTTCTGCCTCCCCGAATGCCAGACAAATTGGCAGTGTTAACTTGCATGGACACGGCAAAGGGTATGTAACAAGTAACAACTAACAACTAACAAAGGCCACTCCACCTCGCAGAAAGAAATCCTTGCACGATTTTTTATTGCACCGGTTATTCTTCGGGTGAAACCAGACACCTCACAGATTAAAGCAAATAAAATCCCATCCATTTCAGGCTAACAATTTCCATTACCATTCAATATGGATTATGAAAAGATACAGACTTCGGGTCATCAACCATAATAAAAGAATTATTAAAGACCTGGGTAACCCAAAAATCTCCATTTAAAACTATTGTACAAAACCAACATGCTCCGTACACTGGAAAAGTAACTCATGCGAAACACCACTGAAACTAGTTCAGCTACCATGGACAATTTGGCATAGCTATTTCTGCTTAGAGAGGTAATTTTTTGAAAGGAAAGAAAATATAACCTTTGAACGGCATCACCTCAATGTATGTAACATCCAAGCTTTTTGGGTTGCTATTAAGTATTACCAGCTCATTTTGAGAGAATTGTCTCTAAGTTTTCATTGTAATGGCATTTTAAACAATCCAGATATCTTCCAACACCATCAGTAAAAGAAAACAAAACCGGCTAGGCCAATTTCCTCAAATACAAACTCATCGGGGTACAACACTATCTCATTCTTGCCAATTTCGCAATGCCCAAGTTTCCTGACACAACTTAACTAACTTCCGTTACAAATACCACAATTCAAACTTAAATTCCACAATTTAGGATCCAACTCAACTACAAATAAGACAAGTATGATAACTCAGACCTAAATCCCACAGTTCAGACTTAAAGTTCTCATTTCAGACCTATGTTCCACACTTCAGACCTAAATTTCACAATAAGGTTTCACTAAGATAAACTTAACACTGGTCATTCAATAGGAAATCAAAGAAAAACCAGAATCTCGAAATTCTAAATTACCTCAGCTTCATCAACACGTTTCCAACAATTAGCTTCTTTGCCATCCCAATTCCGATCAGTAACATCATCTCTAGCACTACCACCACTTTTTCCACGATTCTTAGAAACAACACCAGGATCTTTAGAGTTGTTATCTTCATCACCAGAAGATATACTAAGTAATTCAACCTCAGAATCATCATCGTCAACATCTATACTTTGTCTACTTTGATGATTAGACATTCTACTGTTATTATTAGGGTTATTATTTTTTCTAGTTTGTGATGAGGGTTTTTGAACAAGATTAACAACTGGTTTCTTTGACGATGAAGAAGAATTTCTTGATTGTTTATGATAATTTGTATCTCTTTGTGATTGTTCTTTCAATGCCATTTGTAATAGCTCATCTTCATCTAGATCTTCACTATCTGTCGACATCTTTGGTTTTCTTTCTCGAACTCTTTTTCTTCTTCTTTGATTTTTTTGATTTTGATTTTTCTTCTTCTTTAGATCTGGTGAACGATTTTTGTAGAGAGAAGGAACGAGAAAGAGAAACGAAAGTGTAGGCAGGCTGGGTAAGTGTGGGCCCGAACGAGGATACAGGTGATCCTGATGTGGCATTCTATTACCGGGAGTAATTCATCGGGTATCCGATTTCATGTCTTCCTACGATGCCACGTGGTAGAATCCTTCAGACTGAGAGAGATTTGCCGGATCGGCCAACCCTTGGAAACTATCGGTAGCGGGACTCTCTGTACCGCTGGTGATATAGCCGTGATCCACGGTGAGATTATGTTGTTAATGGCCGTTTTCACCCCACCTATACACACTAAGTTCAATTTACTCGCACATAATTTTTATCGTAGTATATTTGTTCTTTCATTTTTATCCTTGATTTATTTATTTTTAGTCTTCGTATATTGATGGATTCTTCTAATGAAAAGACGGATGCTCATATATATCGACTAGAATCATAACAATAAATAAATGTTCGATCTGATGTTGCGATAACTGAATGATGAGTCGAATGAAGAAAGTGAACTAATCAACACTATGATGTCGGTACATCCAAGGCAAATATCTAAAGCTCAAGAGCCAAAAGAAGATATATGTATTAAAGTTGAAATATTAGAGGTTATAGTCCTAAACAAAATGTTACTTCGACCCTAAAAGTTCTAGGTTACTGGCGTTCAGCGGATTCTAACGATGAGTACCTTCGCATGGACTAAACAACTTCACACAAGTATCTTGCATTGTTTTTGTGAAATAATGAATAACCATTTTAGTCCAACATATCGACGGACACCAACAGAGGGAGATGTTAGAAAAATATTAAAGCAAAACTAGGATGGAGTATTTCGGGATTGCTATCATGCATCAGTATGGACGGGATGCCCTACTTATTAGGTCGGTCAATATATGGGTCATTACGTATCTGTTATCCTTAAAGTTGTTGGTTCCCATGATTGTTCGATAAGTCACATCTTTTTGTTGTCTTCCGGGTTCACAAAATGACATACATGTTTTGTACAAACCGTCTCTGTTTGAAGATCGAAAATATGGAATTTTCCTCCAAGTACATTTCACAATCAACGACCATCAATACACTCATGGGATCTTGCGGATGAAACCTATCCAAAATGGTCAACCTTAGTTTAAGCTTATTGTCAATCCCTCGGGGAGAATTGGGTCGTTCATGCCGGTATTTTAATAGGAGTGGGACGAAATTTCGGAATTTCGAAGCGAAAGTTCACCATATTTGCGGGTCATATCGTGGTTTAAGTACTCATGAAATGTATAATACAAAGCTCACTTGTATAATTATGCACAACATGGTAATTTCGGAAACCCGAAGTAATAAGAATTGGATTAACAATGATAATCAAGATTTGAGGCATGAGATTCGACCACAGAGAAGAATACTTGAAAGGAACTGAATGATTACTCACATTCAGAACAAAAACTTATATGGCAGATTAATAAAAGATCTATAAATGAAATTTTCGACGAGATTAAAAGATCGGGAGGGCGTACAATTAAACGATAAATCATTTTAAGTTTGTTAGCTTAAACATTTTAAGTTCATTATACTAAATTCTAGCTTAAACATTTGAATGATAAATTGTTTCAAATTTGTTAGTCTATTTAACTTTTAAATTTTACTATAGCTGTTTTTACTTGGCCAAGCGTACAAGACTCTATAAACAATCCTCATATATATACCTCGTTCATCCTCATTTTAAAATCACACCTTTTACGCCGGCATTTAAAAAGAAAAAATTGTACTCTTACTTTATCTCCAGAAATATGCTTGATTATAGCTTCATTGATGATGAAGATTTAGCTATTTGCAAAAACTATGCAACATAATCCGAATAGGGGTGAAGAACGACGACAAAATGGTTTAGTCAATATAAATTATTGGGTCAAAATTTCATGATACTTTCTGCATTGACACGGCTAATCCTCACAACCGGGATCGTGCAACGTTGTTATGTCGATTTATAGCAATAAGAAAATAAAGTGAAGAAATTTATAGATTTAAGTAAGATTGTCAATCGATAAAGACTTAAGGGTGAAACAAATGCTAAAGTTGGATCGCAATCTCGAAAGGAATGGCGAAGATAAAAAAGGAAATAATTTTGAATTTTAAGCTCAGGAGGTTAGTTTAGTGAGTTTCGTCAATATGTGTGTTATGTTGTTACGTGTGTTTAAATAATTTTTTATATAATTCAAAATCCAAGTGATGAAAAAGGTTCCACCTATTTTCCACTCTCATTAATTGCCACCCCCACTTATCTTATTTGTCACCCGTATATTTTTTCGTTTATCCTAAATACTACATCTTTGAATTTTTGTTTACACCCAACAATGAAAGCACCCCAATAACTAAACTTTTATAAAGCCCCGAGTTACAAATCAATCTCTCACCGACACCTTCTTCTGCTCCATATCTCCCATCGTTCTTTTATTTCATATCTCCCACTATCACCACCTTCACTTCTGATTTTTGGCTTTACCAAATAGATGTATGTAAAAACAATAGAGAATGTTCGAGCAAAACCAAACTCCAAGAAGAGGTAAAACTAAACCTAATTAATGAAGGTTGATCAGTGATACAAATCAAGGAGAGAGTAGCCAACAAGATGGTGAAAATGAAGATATCGAGCAGAGGAGAGTTCGAGGGTCCACGAGACCACCAAAACCAGTTTGAAAAAGCGGGGGTCTAACAACCACACCCAATATTTCGCTTAGCAATCTGTATGGACAAACTCCAATATACTTTCGAGAGAATCAAATATACAGTCGGACTGAACCTCAAGAAAAGTATATCCAGGAGTTGTATCTCAATTTCTCAATTCAATACGCAATCAAAAAAATAGGAATTTGCTATCCCGATTGAATATAAGAGAAATAACTTGAACGGTACCAAAGACCAATGTTCAAGGATCAATCAATTTCAATCAACAACCAAAGGTTGGATTTACCAATTGATCGATTCAACGCACAACCTGTGATATTTCTATTATATAACAAAATATAAGGCGAAAAATAAATAACACAGACACCTGAAGTTTTGTTAACGAGGAAACCGCAAATGCAGAAAAACCCCAGGACCTAGTCCAGATTTGAACACCACACTGTATTAAGCCGTTACAAACACTAGCCTATTCCAAGTTAACTTCGGACTGGAATGTAGTTGAGCCCTAATCAATCTCACACTGATCAAGGTATAGTTGCGCTCCTTAGTCCCTGAATCCCAACAGGACTCTACGCACTTGATTCCTTTAGCTGATCTCACCCACAACTAAGAGTTTCTACGACCCAAAGTCGAAGACTTGATAAAAAAATATTTATCACACAGAAAAGTTTATTGTATAGATAAATCTGTCTCCCACAGATATACCTATGAGTTTTGTTCCGTCTTTTGATAAATCAAGGTGAACATGAACCAATTGATAAACCAGACTTATATTCCCGAAGAACATCCTAGTATTATCAATCACCTCACAATAATCTTAATCGATTAACGAAACAAGATATTGTGGAATCACAAACGATGAGACGAATATGTTTGTGACTACTTTTCAATCTTGCCTATCGGAGAATAAATCTCGAGCAAATCTTAAAGAAAATGGTACTCAATCATGATAGAAAACAACAAGATCAGAACACGCAACTACAGAGAAAATAGTTGGGTCTGGCTTCACAATCCCGATGAAGTCTTTAAGTCGTTAACCTACATGGTTTCGTGAAAAACCTAAGGTTAAAGGAGAATCGACTCTAGTCGCAACTAATATCACACAGGAGGTGTGGGGATTAGGTTTCCCAGTTGCTAGAGTTCTCCTTCATATAGTCTCCGAATCAGGGTTTGCAATCAATGTTACCTTGGTAACAAAGCATTCAATATTCTCCGTTAGATGAAAACCTGATCAGATTCAAGCTAATATCTTTCAACCTTTTTATCGAACTTAGCACAAATAAAATGTATCGTCATTTAGATAAAGGTAACCATACCTAAACGTGTAACTTAGTTGGTTCAACAATAGTTAACCAATGGTTAGCCATATGAGCACTTTCATGTTAACCTTATTCATCTTTATCATAACTAGTTCAAATGACTCAAATGAAACTAGTTAGAGAGTTGTTCAATTGTTTATATTCTCATAGAAGTATACAAGACACAATTGAAGCAAAATCGATTTTGATTCACTCGAATCATTTCATGAACATTATAGCCACGGTTTGCAAAAGATTGCATTCCTTATTATATAAATGTATTAGTTCATGAACAAACCGATTTTAGAACATAACCTACTTAAGTATGCAAACGGGTACGCATACCTAAGTAGTCGGACTGAGTTTGGTTATGCCAGTACACGTACGGGTATGCATACCATTTACTTTTCCAGACTCTAGCAGATATTCACGGAACATGAACTTCCGCCAGTATGCGTACGGGTACGCATACCAAGGTTCACGGATTTTGGACTTTACACAAATGTGAATACACATACTATGTTTATATACAATCATGGTTATGTGTTCTAAACCCTCATTTTAATCATTGAAACATTCTTGGAAGACGAAAATAGCTGTCTCACACAAACTATTAGCTTCAAAGCAAATTTTCAAGTGATTGAATGATCAATACAAAACATTTCGAGTCTACATCAAATGATTGTCTCACACAAATCATGAAAGATAATACAAGGCGATTTTCACATGATCATTTTTTGACTTTCGTCAAGATTAAAAGATGAACTTGGTTAAAGCGATAGTTTACCAACACACATTTCGAGAAATAGATAAGCGAGATAAACTCGGCTCGAAATAACAAATGTGTATAATTGAAGTTTATAATAGCAATACGACTTTTTGTCTCAAATAGGAGATAGAGTAGATAGACTTTTGAGTGATAAATGAGTTCAAGTCTCCACATAACTTTTATCGATAAAGTTCCACAAGTTCCCTCGAGTAGTTCTTCGTCTTCATTCGATGAACGCCGTGAAGCCTAAAGCTCAACTACACTTACTATCCTAATCCGAGACTTAGCTATAAGTAGACTAGAAATCAAGACTTATAGTTTTGGCAATTAAACTTGACAAACAAGCTTGAGATAGCAACGCTTGCGAGTTCGACCGAGCAGTGCTCTAACAATCTCCCCCTTTGTCAATTTTAGTGACAAAACTATCAATATATATGGATTACAAAATAAATAAAATTTGTAGTTTCTCATCTAAATGCTTGATATCCCTGGTTCTTCAACATTACTCGAAATATTCGTCACTTCCAAGTACTCCAATGATTCTAAATGTGTTCAACTCGGCATCATTGTTGTTGAAGATCCGCAGCTATAAAAATGAGAAAATAGTTGCTCTTAATCATTTTTATACAGTGTCATAGTATTATTACACAGCATCAAAGTTCAATTGTATCACAACTTTGACAACAATACTATGGTGATATGTATCACTCCCCCTTAGTCAATACTTAATCTCACATGAAAACCAATCCCCCTTACATAATGATCCGTAAATTATATGTATTTGTAGTGTGACTATACATTAATTCTCCCCCTTTTTGTCAATATAAATTGGCAAAGGTACGAAAACTAGTGGGATCCTAATGAAATTTCCATAGAGATACTTCATGACCAAAAGAGAACTATATATCAACTTTATTTAGATGCAATCATATAGCCGAAACTAAATGCTTCATCAAGAAGTTTATAAAGATACAAGATAACCCATATAATATTCCACGGCCGCACTCCCCACAAGGATATGGCAATTAAGCACAAGTTCAAATAAGAACTATCGCCATAAAATATCATTCCCAAAGGAACAACAAGAGCGACCTTACTTTTACAATAAAAGAAGGATTTATTTGGACATTAACAAATAACATGAGACGTGAATTTGTATCCAAAAAGCTCAAGTAAATTAACTACAAGAGAACCCGTGAATAATTTAATCGGAAATGCTCACATAAGAGAACTTACGGGGCCGCGTGGTACATACACAAAGATGTGGATCAGGGGAAGACCAATACTACGGAATAAAAAAAGATTCATTCTATTTTTCATCACTATTTGCACAATGACATATAATAGACTTAATCTTTGTAAACAAAAGTTCATCCTATCTTCCATCAATATTTGCATATAATGACATAATAGGCTAACTTTTGTTTGTCAAAAGTTCATTCAATCTTTCATCAATATTTGCATAATGATATATGAAAGACTTAACTTTTGACCACGTATGGGACAATCATAGTTCACGGATGCAAACACACACATCCCATAACAAGTTGCAATATATAAAACCATAAAGATTAAAATTGCAAAATCATCTTCTGAATAAACTTTAAAATTTAAATAAATGAATCTAAAAACATTGCAAGATGAAAATCGTTGGAAATAGCTATGTGTACTCACAATAATGGTTATTCCAAAATCTAGTTATCCTTCTTAAAACACAACATAAGAAGTTTCCTAGACATTAAGACCTTTGAAAAATTCTTTATCGTCCCTGAACTCCTTGTTGTCAACAGTCATTAGAACATAAGGTTCATGGAGATATGAGTCAATTTCAACGAACCTTCTTGACTGATACCGAACCAGGGCTTCTGAATTTCAAGAGTCCTAAACACAAAAGCCTTTATTTGCTGCATCTTCTTTCTTATTTCCTTCAACTCTTCAAGAACACCAGAAAACTTCTGTTGATTAGAAGGAACAACTCTTGGTTTTCTCACATTCCTCCTTTTTCTTTTCAAAGTTGAAGGTATCGGAGATTTATCTTTTTCCTCCATGATTGATGGCTTAACAATTATATTAACATCTTTTCCATCAGAAGACATAATGCTTGGATTCTCCATACCAATATGAGATTGTGAGAGGAATTCACAAATCAGACTCAACAAGCAATCTTGTGATAGAAAGAGTTTTTCTTAGAGAAGGAAAAAGGAATGTAGGGTTACGGAACCTTTATTCACTAAAGGATTCACGTACACACAACTCACAACCCTATAGAAGGCAGAATTGTCGATTTTAACCCTCTTTTATTCCTCAAACAGAGTAATGTCCTTTCAATATCAATTAGATATGAAAAGATGGAAGAATTCCAAAAAGTGAAAACAAGACCAAAAAGATGAAAATATGACAAAAAAAATTTTCTTTTCCTAAAGCCTGAAGTATGCAAACCCTTGTCTCTTTTTGAACTATGCACATGAGACAAGATACACAACCAACACATTTAAGTTCTGCTGGGGTGAACAATAATCTTTCCACCATAACCTTCTTGAATGGAATTCTTAGAACCATGTTTCATATAATGTCTAGACCGACTTCTTTTCTCTAGTGGTCTAATTTTTTCTTTGGAAATTAACTTTTTCGGGGAAGAGATGAGATTACATACCTCAGACGATTTCTGAACAAGTTTAAGCTTGTTTGTTAATCGATTTGCTCTTCGTTGAAGTTTGTTGACATATATTATCTTATGTATGTACTTGAAACATTTGGAGATTTCATGACCCTTGATAGTACAATAAGAACATGTCAATGTGGAGGATGGTTTAAACGTCATGGTTGTGCAGGATGTTAGACAAATGTTAGAACCTGAAAGATTAGAAACATAATTTCCAGTAGACAAAGAGAAGTCCATTTTATCCTCCAAATTGGTTGAAGTTTCTCCTGGAAGAATATTGAGATTGATGTACGTATTGCTACAATTATCAAAATCAATATTTTCACAGAGGAATACAACACTTGATTTTTCGTCTTCATTAGAATCATACTGATCATACATTTCATCAAGAGTTGCAGCAAGACTTTTGTTTCCAGTGTATTTTCTACGATTTGGATACTCATTTTCAACATGACCAAAACCTTTACATTTGAAGCACTGTGGCATATCCTCATCATCAGTATCGTTGGCATCCCTGTTTTTAGGAGGAACACGATTATGAGGTTTAACTGATGACTTAGGTTCATCTCTAGTGAACCGGTTACTTCTCTTCAAAAGAAGATCTCTAAACTTTCTTGGGATCAAAGAGCCTGACTTGTCAAGATCTTCATCTGATGAATTAGTCTTAGAAGGATCATCTTCGGAGATGCCAACACTTTTACTTTTATCAAGTATTTAGTGTTCTTTTGTGCTTTGAAAGCACTATCCTTTCCAGATTTGGATACATGCTCATGATCAAAGATCTTTAACTTCCCAACGAGGGTATTTCTGGAAAGCACATCAAGGTTATTTCCTTCAACGATGGCATGTTTCTTAGAATTGTATCTAGATGGAAATGATCTGAGAATTTTCATCACAATGTCCTTTTCAGGAATAGTCTTACCCAACGCAAAAGATGCATTAACAATTTCAGACACTTTGTGATCAAACTCATCAAATGAATCTTAATCTGTCATACAAAGGTTTTCCCAATCAGAATTTAGGTTTTAAAGCCTAGCTTCTTTTTCACAGGTATTCCCTTCAAATACGGTTTCTAAGATATCCCAAACATCTTTAGACCGAGTGCACGTAGTCACATGGTGCTGAAGATCTGGGGTAATGGCATGGATGATTGCATTCAATCCGTCAGAATTTTGCTTTGCAGCAAGAATCTCAACATCATCATAATCACCAATATCTTTTGGAACGGTTACAATGCCTATTGTAACAACCGGAGGATCATAGCCATTAACAATGTAAACCCATGATTGAAAATCACGCGCTTAAAGAAAGGCACGCATAGCAATTTTCCACCATAAGTACTTTGGGCAAGCGAAGACTTGTGGTACGTTTATAGAGATACCAACTCTGTTCATAAAGTCAGATCGTTACAAACACAGACTTATGGGGTTTTAAACGTGTTTTCCTACTCTGATACCAATTGAAAAAGCAGGGGTCTAATAACCACACCTAATATTTCTATTAGCAATCTGTATGGACAAACTCCAATATGCCTTCGAGATAATCAACTAGATAGTCAGACTCAATCTCAAGAAAAGTATATCCAAGAGTTTATCTCAATTACTCAATTTAATCCGCAATCAAACAAATAGGAATTTGCGATCCCGATTGAATATAAGAGAAATAACTTGAACGGTACCAAAGACCAATGTTCAAGGATCAATCAATTTCAATCAACAACCAAAGGTTGGATTTACCAATTAATCGATTCAACGCACAACCTGTGATATTTCTATTATATAACAAAATATAAGGCGAAAAATAAATAACACAGACACCTGAAGTTTTGTTAACGAGGAAACCGCAAATGCAGAAAAACCCCGGGACCTAGTCCAGATTTGAACACCACACTGTATTAAGCCGCTACAAACACTAGCCTATTCCAAGTTAACTTCGGACTGGAATGTAGTTGAGTCCTAATCAATCTCACACTGATCAAGGTATAGTTGCGCTCCTTAGTCCCTGAATCCCAGCAGGACTCTACGCACTTGATTCCTTTAGCTGATCTCACCCACAACTAAGAGTTTCTACGACCATAAGTCGAAGACTTGATAAAAAAATATTTATCACACAGAAAAGTCTATTGTATAGATAAATCTGTCTCCCACAGATATATGTATGAGTTTTATTCTGACTTTTGATAAATCAAGGTGAACATGAACCAATTGATAAACCAGACTTATATTCCCGAAGAACAGCCTAGTATTATCAATCACCTCACAATAATCTTAATCGATTAACGAAACAAGATATTGCGGAATCACAAACGATGAGACAAATATGTTTGTGACTACTTTTCAATCTTGCCTATTGGAGAATAAATCTCGAGCAAATCTTAAAGAAGATGGTACTCAATCACGATAGAAAACAGCAAGATCAGAACACGCAACTACAGAGAAAATAGTTGGGTCTGGCTTCACAATCCCAATGAAGTCTTTAAGTCGTTAACCTACATGGTTTCGTGAAAAACCTAAGGTTAAAGGAGAATCGACTCTAGTCGCAACTAATATCACACAGGAGGTGTGGGTATTAGGTTTCCCAGTTGTTAGAGTTCTCCTTCATATAGTCCCCGAATCAGGGTTTGCAATCAATGTTACCTTGGTAACAAAGCATTCAACATTCACCGTTAGATGAAAACCTGATTAGATTCAAGCTAATATCTTTCAACTGTTAGATCGAACCTAGCTTGTTATACACAAATGAAATCTACCGTCATTTAAATAAAGGTAACCGTACCTAAACGTGTACACTTAGTTGGTTCAACAATAGTTAACCAATGGTTAGCCATATGAGCACTTTCATATCAACCTTATCCATCTTTATCATAACTCGTTCAAATGACTCAAATGAAACTAGTTTTAGAGTTGTTCAATTATTTATATTCTCATAGAAGTATACGAGACACAATAGAAGCAAAATCGATTTTGATTCACTCAAATCATTTCATGAACATTATAGTCACGGTTTGTAAAAGATTGCATTCCTTATTATATAAATGTGTTAGTTCATGAACAAAATGCAAACGGGTACGCATACCTAAGTAGCCGGACTGAGTTGAGTTACGCCAGTACGCGTACGGGTACGCATACCATTTACTTTTCCAAACTCCAGCAGGTGTTCACAGAATATGAACTTCCGCCAGTATGCGTACGGGTACGCATACCAAGGTTCACAGATTTTGTACTTGACACAAATGTGAATACATACTATGTTTATATCCAATCATGGTTATATGTTGTAAACCCTTACTTCAATCATTGAAACATTCTTGGAAGACGACAATAGGTGTCTCACACAAACTATTAGCTTCAAAGCAATTTTCAAGTGATCGAATGATCAATACGAAACATTTCGAGTCTACATCAAATGACCGTCTCACACAAATCATGTAAGATGTTACAAGGCGATTTTCACATGATCATTTTTTGACTTTCGTCAAGATTAAAAGATGAACTTGGTTAAATCGAAAGCTTACGAACACACATTTCGAGAAATAAATAAGCGAGATAAAATTGGCTCGAAATACCAAATGTGTATAATTGAAGTCTATATAGCAATACGAATTTTTGTCTCAAATAGGAGATAAAGTAGATAGACTTTTGAGTGATAGATGAGTCCAAGTCTCCACATACTTTTTGTCGATGAAGTTCCACAAGTTCCCTTGAGTAGTTCTTCGTCTTCATTCTATGAACGCCGTGAAGTCTAAAGCTCAACTACACTTACTATTGATGAGCGATTAATTGTTACATATTTACTACCCAAAATATATATTGTTGGTGCTTATTTTGGTATTTATTGTGTTTTTGTAGGTAAATGAATAAAATGGGCTCTTCCAAGAAAATCGCCTAAAACTAGGATTCGAACAAGAAAATATGGACTACGGAGTACAGGGGTCGTGGATACTTTTGGATCTAAATGGGATAGTCCCAATTTAAGTTAGTAAAGGAGATGATAGGCTGAAGTTGGTTTAAGAAATTAACATGCTCGGTCATTTTGGTCTCGTGGATTTTAGGATGAAGGACTTGGTGATTAGTTCTCGAAGGATTTATGAGGTATCACGTAAAATGAAAAATCCTACTCAATAATTAATGCACGAGGTACGTAGACATGGTGGAGGAAGAAAGAAAACTAAATATATTTTGCAACTAAAGAAGATTGATTTTGAGCATAATATATACGTCACCACATTAATACACGACATCTGTTTTGGAATTGATATAATGACAAAATGAGTACTTACCTCGTACATAAGATCAGTATGTGCTCATATAATATTTTCTTTCCCATGAAAAGAAAAGCAAGTGATCGGACATGTGGCGAGTCTTTATTAGATGATATTGTGTATTCTTAGACAAGTGGCACACTCCCATTGGACATGACATGTGGAAGATAATTAAAAGAGGAAGGTTAGATTTTGTTGAAATCTATATATTGTTGTCGAGAACAAGAAGTCAGGGGGAGTTATTGGAGAGCCGGTGAGCCGGTAGGCAGTTTCACAATTTTCTTTTGTTTCTTCTATTTAGTTTTCTTTGTAATAATGAGGAACTAGAATCACATGCTGGGATTATGGAGGAAGCGTTGTTTCAATAATAAAGTGGTATTTTCTTATTAATTTATTATTGTAATTTCTTTATGATTATTTGCACTAGAGCTGTCAAACGGGGCAAGCTAGGGCCAACCCGACCCTAGCTTGCCAATCCGTGGTAGGGTTAGGGTCATTCCTAGCCCTAGTACTATTCATGGACAAGCCAAAAACCCCAACCCTAACCCTAGACGGGTCAGCCCTGACGGGTCGACGGGTTGGCTGGTCACTGTTATCAATTTTTTTTAAAAGAAAACTAGTTGTGAATGAGAAGATTCGAATTTAAAAAAAAATGAGCTGTGAATGTGGAGATTCGAACCCAGGTCAATTAGGTGGTCACATAGCATACAGACCACTGGACTATGAAAGCGGCTTTGCCCATTTTTCCGTCAATCACATATATGATCTATTTACATGGTATTTTTTTTCACCAAAAATAAAGAGTTAAAAACCCTACAGCAAATCTTTCTCATTTCTTCTGCCGCATCACTATCTCCTTCCTTCCTCGGCTCCTCCACCTCCCTCCTTAGTCCTTCCTCTCTTTTTTATTTTTTCTTACTTTGCTTCTCTACCTTTTTAGATCAAGATTCTCCGCCTTTCACTTTGCTTAGACCTAGATTTTTCTAAGAATTTGATAATCAGTTGATTATCATTTTTTTATTTATTCAATCAGTTGATTAATATTTGTATGGTAAAAATCGTATACAAACCAACATATTTATCCTCTCCTTATATGTCTGTTTCTCTCTTTCTTTGGATTTAATATAATGGTTGCCTGATTTGAATGGATTAAAAGAATGGGTATTCACTGGATCTTCAAATTCTAGACTTGTTCTATTGTGCATCTTATTTGATAGATCTATGTTTGTTACCAGCTTGTTTGTGTATACTTAAAGTTAATAAAGATTTAGATATATATGATTTAACATCTTGAAAGTAAGAAATGAACTGATTGTAAGAAATATCAAGGCCAGGTTTTCTATATTTCGTCAAAGTAACATAATTTAACGGGTTGGAGGGTAACCCGCGGGTTGACCCTAGCCCGGCTTGTTTTCTAGTAGGGCTATATATGGAAACCCTAACCCGGCCCGTTTAGACAACAAGCCAAGCCGAGCCGGGTTGAAACAAGCCGGGTTAGGGTCAATCCGCGGGCCGGGTTATAAATTGACAACTCTAATTTGCACTGAACTATAATTGATTATAAGTTTTTGATTAATTAATTGTGTTCTCTCTTGATGGTGCATGCTTAGCTTAGAGCTCTTGATGTTCCATACTTGCGATTAACAATTAATATTTTGGAAATCTAATATTGGCAATATCTTAGAATCAAATTGAACGTATGAATTGCATAAATATTGTTGTTAACTGAATCACTTAAAAATTGGTCAATGGTGGAATCCATAGTCTCAGTTCTTTCCATAATCTTAAATATTAAATCAATCTTCACAAGTCCGAGAGAACGACAACCTTCTTAGCACTATATAAAATTCGATCAACTTTTGGCGCCGCCGACGCGGACTTGTTTTTAGGTTTTTGTTTTTATTTTATTATTTTTGTTCCTTTTTACGCGTTTTGGTATTTTCTAGTTTTGTTTCAGACTTGGTGCGGAGCTTATGTAAAAGAGAAAATGTTGAAAATTAAAGCGAAGCCAAAGAGGGAAAGAAAAGAGAAATCCAAAGGAGTAAAGAAGAATATTTTTGTATATAGTTAATTTATTTTTATTAGATATTTTTTTTATATAAACTGTAATTAGGGTTATATTTTTGTAATCTTTTATTTCTGGACTTTATTTTTGGGACCTTTTTTTTTGGATTTTTTTTTAAAACCCTAAGGAAGGGTTAATTTAAATAAAATAGCTGCAGGGAAGGACGACAGTTACGATACTGTCTCGGCCTCTCGGGTTCGTACACGACATCGTAATCGTGGCCCGAGTCGAATTCAACGGTTCATCCCCCGTCTGGAACAGGAGGTAAGTTTTTTTGAACACCCGCGAATCCCCTCTCAGTGGGTTTATTTTGTGTTGAGAATGTCGAACTGGTATTACAATAGCCAATACAACGAATATAAGACTGATTTTCAAAATGGACATTACTTTGACCATAGTGTGAATAGTGGTTGGGAACACCAATATTTTGAAGGTTATGGTCCATACCATGGTGAGCCCAATTACTATACACACGCCAACCGGTCATACGAGCAAAATTCATCTCTACTAGAGTCAACACGTAAGTTAGCTGAGTCGATACGTAAGTTAGTAGAAATGAATAACTTAGTTATGGTCGAAAGCAATGCAACGAGTGAACTTTCTTTCCTAGATTCAATCAGGAAGTCATGTGAGTCGACTCAAAATATTTTGTTTGAGGCCCAGAACATAACTGCTCGAAATAATCTTAATTTCCAATATAGTGTTTCCAATAGTACCTTTGGAAATGAAGATAGTTATTCACATAATCAAGATGACGAGGTTAGAATTGGTAAAACTAATTGTTTAGATGAGGTTCAACCATTTTCATGTTATTATAATGATGATTATGATGAGGATAGTGTTGATGAAGAATCGGATACATATAGGCATATCGATCAGGAATTTATTGCTCCAATTGAGCTTTACAATGATAATATTATTTCTAGTTCGAATCCAAATAATTTTAATAATTATTTACCTATTCAAAAGGACGAGGATTTGACTAGAAATACCCCCGCTTTAGACGATGTAATATTTCCTTTTTACGAAGCCGATGATAGTTTTGAGGAACGAGTTTATTCTGAGAATATTGTTTTAGAGTCTAGCGGTTCAGAAACATTAGACTTAGAAAAATAAAATGACTCGTAGATATCAGTGAGGATGAACCCGACTTAGAAGAATCAATTGACCATTTTCAGGAAGCTGATGACCTAGAAATTAGGGAAGTTGTGACTAGTCTTCCTAGAGACACTGAAAACTCTAAGTTTGGGGGTGATTTTCATTCTCCATGTGCTTTAACTCTTTGAAAGGTCCCTCACTAGGGACTTGACATATGTGCCTCAATCACTTTACAAGATTATCTTCATACACGTTTTCCTGAACCTAATGATGTCCAGAAAGAAGTTAAGTTGTTAGAAACCCATCCCCTGGTTGATGTGGTTAACCCAGGCTACGATACCTCGATTGACTTTGTTTTCCCACCAAAAAATTTTTCTCCAATTGTGGGAACTTATGAAATTCAAATGTGTCAGATATTAAGGTTCGAGACTAAACCTAATTACTTTAGGGGATTAGGGTCGACATATTCGTTTAAGGAAGACCACCACTCTCTTTGTGGTCAGTTGTGTAAGTCAAATTTGATTGACTTTAAGGATCCGCAATTATTTAGGTTGTTATTATATGCTTCTAAGTTTTTATTTGAGTTTTCTAGACTCTTAGAACCTGAACACTCGGATCTAACTTTTGAGGAAATGCAACCCAGGAAAATATATTATCTAGACCCAATTATAGAACCTGAACCTGAACCATAGCTAGATGTAGTTGTCTTAAACAGGAAACTAGACAAGGGTGTGCTTTATTTGTTAACTTTCTTGGCATGGTGCATATTCCTTTTACTTGTGATAACTCTATTTGGTTTTGGTGATCCGAAGTTATTCCGGCTATTACTTTATGATTCTATAAGGTGACTAATCCTTTCTTAGTCTGTCTGAAGACTTTAAACTTAGCACTTCTTGGGAGGTAACCCATGCTCTTGCAACACGGTAATATCTTTCCTTAACTCTTTTGCTTCAAGTGATAACAGTTTCTCCTTGTTCATGCTTTTAATTTTATCTTTAGAACATTGAGGACAATGTTAGATTTAAGTTTGGGAGAAACTTTTAGTTGCAATAAATAAACTCCAGAGCCTAAAAATTTATGCTTATTAAGGTTGGCACTAACCAATCTAAGTGGATGGGAACATCTTGGTTGTAGGAGTTGAGGAACCAATCTGATTAGATGGAAACATCTAAAGAGTCTATTCATAAAAGCACAGAGCTCAGGTGTTAGAATTAAAAATAAACATGGTAGTTTCGCCATATCTCATTGAATCCTAATCCTTCTGTTTTTATTTTTTTAAGTGATTTGGTGGGGCACACGATTCAAGTTGTTACCATTGCTAGGGTGAAATAGAGTGATTGAGATACGAAAAAAAAAAAAATTGAGACCAGACCATCAGACCAACCAGAATAAATTCAATAAAATCGACCACTGGTGCCCTTGTATATGCCAGTTGTGTTGACCTAGAGTTAGGTTTATCGACCACTGGTCCCCTTGTATATGCCAGTTGTGTTCATATTAGTCAGACCGGTATCTCAGTCCATTAGGATAGGTTCATCTTGGAAGAGGCCTTCAGACAGATATGGAAAACACTGTTCACTTTAAACCATCTATTTTTTCTCTTTATCCATCTTATTAATGTTTCCATGTGATTGGTTGACTCCGGTTATGATGTCCAGAAACTATCTGAGTAGATCTCTGTCACTTATATATGAATTTTAGTATACTGAGTGCAAACTCGTGTACATCAATTGGAATTTCGCATCAGGGTACTTCCTCCTGTAGTCAATGAGAGTATGCCAACCAAGGAGATTCTTTAGTGCCTTTCAAGGTTCTGCGTAGATAGCTAGGGTCTGGAGTAAAGGTTTTGTGGGTACACCTCTGGTAAACCCTCCCCGAGACTATCACTCGGTCACTAGGTCCACCTAGTGAGTTTTTATTTTCTGGAATAAATTTGCTCGAGGACTAGCAAAGTATAAGTTTGGGGGTGTGATGAGCGATTAATTCTTACATATTTACTACCCAAAATATATATTGTTGGTGATTATTTTGGTATTTATTGTGTTTTTGTAGGTAAATGAATAAAATGGGCTCTTCCAAGAAAATCGGCTAAAATTAGGATTCCAAGAAGAAAATATGGACTACGGAGTACAGGGGTCGTGGATACTTTTGGATCTAAATGGGATAGGCCCAATTTAAGTTAGTAAAGGAGATGATAGGCTGAAGTTGGTTTAAGAAATTAACATGCTTGGGCATTTTGGTCTCGTGGATTTCAGGATGAAGGACTTGGTGATTAGTTCTCGAAGGATTTAGGAGGTATCACGTAAAATGAAAAATCCTACTCAATAATTAATGTACGAGGTATGTCGACATGGTGGAGGAAGAAAGAAAACTAAATATCTTTTGCAACTAAAGAAGATTGATTTTGAGCATAGTATATACTTCACCGCATTAATACATGACATCTGTTTTGGAATTGAGATAATGACAAAATGAGTACTTACCTCGTACATAAGATCGATATGTGCTTATATAATATTTTCTTTCCCATGAAAAGAAAAGAAAGTGGTCGGACATGTGGCGAGTCTTTATTAGGTGATATTATGTATTCTTAGACAAGTGACACACTCCCATTGGACATGACATGTGGAAGAGAATTAAAAGAGGAAGGTTAGATTTTATTGAAATATATATATTGATGTCGAGAACAAGAAGCCAGGGGGAGTTATTGGAGAGCCGGTGAGCCGGTAGCCAGTTTCATAATTTTCTTTTATTTCTTCTATTTAGTTTTCTTTTTAATAACGAGGAACTAGAATCACATGCTGGGATTATGGAAGAAGCGTTGTTCCAATAATAAAGTGGTATTTTCTTATTAATTTATTATTGCAATTTCTTTATGATTATTTGCACTGAACTATAATTGATTATAAGATTTTGATTAATTAGTTGTGTTCTCTCTTGATGGTGCATGCTTAGCTTAGAGCTCTTGATGTTCCATACTTGCGATTAATAATTAATATTTTGGAAATCTAATATTGGCAATATCTTAGAATCAAATTAAACGTATGAATTGCATAAATATTGTTGTTAACTGAATCACTTAAAAATTGGTCAATGGTGGAATCCATAGTCTCAGTTCTTTCCATAATCTTAAATCTTAAATCAATCTTTACAAGTCCGAGAGAACGACAACCTTCTTACCACTATACAAAATTCGATCAACTATCATAATCCGAGACTTAGCTATAAGTAGACTAGAAATCAAGAATTATAGTTTTGGAAACTATACTTGACAAACAAGCTTGAGATAGCAACGCTTGCGAGTTCGACCGAGCAGTGCTCTAACACAGTTGAAAGAGACGCGTCACAAGTTTATAAGAGAAACAAAAATACCAAGTAGATTTGTTATGTAAGTTTAAAGAATTTATCATGACAGTAGGCAAGGGTTTCATAAATTTATTAAAGGTCATATAATATATGAGTGTTTTAAGGATGGGTTCAATTAACTCAAATATGGTACACTTCAATACCGAGAACTACTAAATTTGCGTTCATAAAAAAGAAATTGTAGGGATAGCAGTATATAAGAGTCCTTCCTTTTTTATATAAATTTGTAATCTTTTTTCGGGAAAAAGATTCTGCTACTTGCTACCTCGAATTTGATTATTTATTCGTCCTTAGAATATCTGTTTTGATTATAGGATATTATTACGCCACTTTGTAAAGGGGGAGTGCCTTCCCTTATCTATTGTTGTTGTAATATCTTATTATTATGGATTTTTGCACTAGATTGGCATACTGTTGGAAAGTTTGAATGCTCGTGGTATACTGGTCTTAGTGTGAATCAAATAATTAGGAGTCTATGACGACCTTGAAAGGGAGAGAGAGAAAAAAACTCTTAGTGTATTAGCATCGGTAATTTAAGAATTGCCAATAAGTAGTCGTCATATTCAAAACGACTAAGCCTTTTTAACTAAAATTCAAAAACTATCTTGGTTCAGTCGTCAAATTCTGAACGACTTAGGATTTTTGGACCGTCTTAGTGTTGGTTAGCGACTACACAACTTTTCTTAGAGGTGCATGTATTGATGACTGAACTTCAAAAATCCTTTTCCTTCTTAAATCGAATACTTCTATAATGGTTTGTAATTCATTAACTCATTAAAAAAATTGAATATTTTCATTACTCTTCATAGACGTTCGTGTCTGGATGACTGAAGTACATTGTGTCGTCCAAAAATTGGTGTCTAGTTCAGAGAAAAAAGAAAAAATTATTAAAAAAAAATATTAGTCAAACAACTAAAATGAATTATTTACTAACCTCCAAACCTTTTTAACTGGAAATATTTTCAGTTAAATTAACATAATCTTATTGGATGTTTGATTCATCTAAGGTTTGGATATTTTGCACAAGATTTTCAATCGCGAAATCTTCCAAAATACTGTTTTATGGATTATGTGGCGTTTAAATTGTTGATTTCTGACGAATTAAATGATAAGAGTTAAAGAAATAATAAATTTAACCACAATAGTTTACTAATTGAGCAAAATTCTAACCTAGGGTTAATATTTTTTTAATGGGTTTTTAGTGAAAACAAAGATTAATGGAGAAGAAAACAAATTACAATGCTGATAGTTGTTGTTAGAGCATAGATCGGTTAAACTCACCAAGTGTTGGTATGTCAAGTTTAGTTGTCATATTTTAGTGTTTCAAAACTCATCTAAATTCACTTGATTATATACTAGAGTCAACTTCGTTTAGGTTAGACTAGAAAGTCTAGGAATGTTGAGACACACAAGTATTACTCTGAAGACATGAAGAACATGAATAAGTAACGAACTACAACGATGACATCATCCTTCCACTTGAGGTTAGTAATATTGACTTGAACTGTTTCATTCCTAACGTATCTTTCAAGTCCTGATATATTGAAAACATAACTGCGTAGCTGTATATACTGTACATATTGCATAATACTCTAGTGATATAACATGGTCATATTTGTATGATCATATTATTAAGGAATTAGACTACGAAGTATAACGCTTATCTTTTGAACTTCGTAGATATGACATCGACATAATCTTGTATATATTGTTATGATTATGTGAATGGGTTATGGTGAAGATTTCATCGTAGGAAACAATATTTTACATTTATTTAAAGGAAGTAAATTCATGAACTTGTTTTGTGAATCGAAGGGGAAATCAATAGGCTTATTGGTTCGTCTATTCATTGCAAATCTTTGGATGACCAATATGTGTGAGATGATAGAACCAATCTTAACCTTGGTTATGTATGTTGGTATAACTAATCACAATGCCTGAATTATGATTTGGTATGACTGGTTTTTATTAATTGACGTAACCCATCCTAAATAATCATCATGTGATGGTATGATCGATCTTTGTAATTGGTGTGACCGATCATAGTAATTGGTGTGACCGATTACAAGTGTTGTGTAATCGATCCTTGTAATTAGATTGGTAACTGGTGTAACCGGTCCTGGTAACTAGAGTGACCGATCACAAGCCACACCATGGAAATATTGAACCGATCCTGGTAACTGATGTAACCGGTCCTGGTAACTTGTGTGACCGATCAAAAGTATTTCCATATTAAGGTATAACCGATTGAACCCGTGTATGTGATTTGATACTTGATCAATCACATAGTTATCATGGAATACAAGTCAACCAATTCTAAACTTGTTTGGAAATGTGGTATAACCGATTCCAAGAATGTAAATCCATGTAAATATGAATAAGGATTTACAGTGAAGAGATGTCAACATACTTGGAACACGTACAATAACTCTTATCAATTGTTCAAAGATATTCCTAATTAGTACTCAAGGAGATCTTGTGCCGAGATAAATTAAGAATCTTTTAATTAAGGTTTTTGGTTTTATATGCTTTAATTACTAGCAATTAAATGCATATCTCTAGAGAATAAAAATTAGTAATGTGCATTTACTAATTGGAGATTTTTTCTATTGAGAGATTTCGGAAATATTGGACAAGCATTTATATTGGAATTAGGAAAACTGAATCTTTCCATTCACTGTGTTATGTAGTAGTTGATACTACAATGGCTATACGGAAACAACTCTTAGAACATGAAAGGAGATGACATGAGTAAAGATGAAGGGGGGAGAAGAGAAGTTAGGGTTTGATAGAGAAGGAAGAAGAGAGAGAGTAGACGAATTTGGATAAGAAGAACAATTCACTAACAAACAATTCATGTCCACCTCTCACAGCCACAGGCTACTATATGGACAATATTCAATTACCCAGTGTGCAAAGCACACAACTCAAACAACTAACGGTAAATAACAAATTACTGACTAATAATAGATAGACTTATAAAGGCACCCAACTAATTGGATAGCCCAGAAAATGGGACATGACAAATACCCTCTACTCCACAAAATCCTTGTCCTCAAGGATCAACTTTGGAAAATTTGTCTTCATAAGGTGTTTGTCTTCCCAAGTGGCCTCTGATGCAGTAAGGCCTTACCATTTCACCAGCACCTGAGCTATGACCTACTGGTTCTTCATGATCCTTCTAGTATCTAAAACTTCATGTGGAATCATTTGCATTTTCCCATTATTATCAGTAGCACGCAGGAGTATCTGAGCAACTACCCCATTTCCCAGTTTTGGCTTAAGCTGAGAAACATGGAAAGTAGAATATATTCTTGTCCCGGCTGGTAGCTTCAGTTTTTATGCTACTGCACTCACCTAGGCAATTACTTGATAAGGGTATGAATGGGGAAAAATGGTCTGATGGTTTTTTAGGGAAGTGGAGAGTCGAGCGTACGATCGAGATTCCTCAACCGAGCAAACTGCTGAACCTCACACAGATGCACTACAAAGGGAGTGCTTAGATTCGAGAGATCAATCTGTAGGACTCCGGCCTAAACCAAGTCAATGGCCGTTCCAGAGTCAATTCGGTCGCAAAGAGGGAGATGGGTTGATCTGTAGGAGGAAATCTGAGAATTGTGTGGGATCAAGGATTGTGGATGTGTTGAAGGTTTCTGCAATAATGGTGAACTGCTGATGTTGAGTTATGTGAATAAGTTTAAATCGAGTTGTTGAAAGATGGTGATTGATGATAATGATGATCTCTGTTGTCCTCGATTTGGACTTATTTATATTGCAAGAATGATGAACACCCTGATCCCTGTAAGTGCGACGGTTTCTTGAGTGAAAGAGTGGGAGATTGTGGTGAAACCAGTTCCAGATCGTGCGGAGTCTTGGTTGATCACTCACCCACTACTTTGTTAACTCATTCAACCGTTGACACAACTTACTCACATTTCTCGTTGTGGATGAATCCATGTGTTGTAGGCCGCTAGACCAAAACCCTAATTGATATCCCCCAATTTGACGTTATTGATGGCTCACGAATCGTGGAGTCTGCATGAAAGACGTGTATTTAATTAGTCAGGTTGATTGATTTAGAAAATGAGTCTAGGTTTTGTTGAATTGAGAATGAATGAAGAATTGCTCAGTGGAACATTCGAGTAACTGAGAAAGTATTTCTCGACGAATTACTGGTATATTGATAGTTGAGCAATTGAGCAAATATTGCTCAATTCGACGGATTACGGGTAAATTACTGAATATTGATAGTTGGATCAATATTCGAGCAATTGAGCAAGTATTGCTCAATTCGACGTATTACTGATAAATTACTGAATATTGATAGTTGGATCAATATTCGATCAATTGAGCAAGTGTTTCTCGATTCGACAAATTATTTATTGGTGACGTGACCCAATTAAAATATTGGTAGATTACCAAATATTATACAATTGATCCGCATGTTGTTTGTTGGATCAACATAAATTTATTCGGTGTGTGAATCATGCTCAGAATGATGATTTGTTGAGCGTTTGTTCAAAACCCTAGTTTTCAATCGATTGTTCGTTATTTGGTGGATCGCTGAAAAATAGGTCGAGTGAGAGAGGACCGACCACATGGAATTATGGACGTCCATCCATGTGATGCTCGAGTGCTTGAGTGAGCGTGCACCAGAGTTGGTGAAAGAATGATGATTAAATGCTGGTTTCATCACTTATTGAAATAGTGCTCGATTGAGCGTTAGGTGATAAAACCTAATTATGGAAAGGTGAGGGACCAACCAAGATGGTATGAGACCGGCCCTTGGTGGTGATGGGACCGCTGGTGAGCGCTCGAGCAAACTCCAAGTTGATTAGAAAGAGTTTGGACCCAATATGAGCAACCGCGCAAATTAGGTCAAAACTAGGAAAACGCATGAGATCGTCTTTGTGCAAGCCCCAGGGATGACCCCGGTCGGTCAAGAGGGGATGCACGTGTTACCATGGTGTCCGTGTTTCCGTACTGATAGTTTCAGTATTTTCTGATGTACGTTCGAGCAACATTGTGAATTTTCAGAAGAGTTTCATCTTGACTGAAATTCTTGATTTTTACTGGAATGAGCATGTATGCTCAATTGATCAATATTTCGTAAATATTTAACTAGAAATATTTTAATATATTTTTGTGAGTAACCTAGTCGGTCATGTGACCATGTTGACTTTTGGCTTTTTCATGGTTTGAGCAATATTTGAAAAAATGTGGAGAAACCATGATTTTTGCTGAAACAGGGAAGTTTCACAAGATAAGAGAAGTAATTGTTTATGAAAGATTAGTGATTGCAAGGTGTGGGACCGGCCGCGACTAGGGCATGGCCGTCCGGCTAAGTTGCCCGGTCCCATGACTCATTTCCCTATTTTATATTAATATTTTTCATGAAACCACGAAAATATGGAGAAACCATGAGTTTTGCTCAAACAAGGAAAGTTGTTAGAATGGAGGAGCCTTCATGGGTTCATGAAAACAACAAAAATAAGGAAAATAGTGGAGAAAGCATGGGACCGGCCACGTCTAAGGGTGGGCCCGGCCCATGGGCGCTTCTCCATTATTTTAATGTTATTATTTTCTCTCTCCTGTTTTGTGCGGGATTCCTCATTTGTCCATATTTTGGATGCTCGTTCGCGCATTTGGGTGCTCGTTCGTGCATCATGGTTGAGTACACTTGCACCATTTTATGGGACTCACTCAGGAATAGCCCAGATGCCCGATTGTTGAGTATTTATTACTAATTTATGAAATTCGGTGGAGAATGATTCATGAAATTGAGCAATAAAAGTGAGTAGTTTATTTTTATAATCAATTCATAGAATCAGCCGTGGATTCGACCATGGATTCGGAATAATAATAAAATAGGTATTACCATTCCATGGGATCGTGGATTCGACGACAGAATCGAAGTAATAAGATAGGTGGTGATATTACCATTTCATGAGATCAGTGTGGATTCGACCATGAAATAGGAGTAATATCTATTACCATTTCATGAGATCAAGCCGTGGATTCGATCATGAAATCGGAGCAATACATTTATCTATTACCATTCCATAGAACCAGTCGTGAGTTTGACCATGGAATAGGAGAAATAAGATAAGATATATTATTTTCTAGGAATCCAGTGGTGAATGTCATGGTAGAATTAATCTATTGCAGAAGGGATATTATCCAGTTAAAGCGTCATACCCATTCTGAGGTGCATAGTCAGGAAACAGCGGATGTTTGCCGAAGTCCTGAAGACGTTATTGCTCTTAATCTTACGGAGAACCGCCTGGGTCTATACACGGTCTCTCTACATAGTCAGGGAACAGTGAGTGTCAGCGACGTCCTTAAGGCGTTATTGCTTTCAATCTTACGGAGAACCGCACAAACGTTCTTCTATGTAGAGGAGGGTCTCTCTAATGTAGTCAGGGAACAATGAGTGTCACCGATGTCCTGAAGGCGTTATTGCTGTCAATCTTATGGAGAACCGCCCAATTATGTTGTTCTACATAGAGGGCACGATGAAATTTCAGGGACAGAACGCTCATCTAGTGGAGGCCTTTCGTAAAATATGAATCGTTGCATGCCTGAAAGCCATGTCAAAAACATGCGTCATGATTTTACGGTTTTGACCTTTGTTGAAAATCTACCATCAACATTAAGTCCCCTGCTTAGTGAGGGACAGTCATGTCCCGCAGTATGCATTAAATGGTGATTTTCAGTCGATGAGATTGGTGGTTGAACTCAGTCTACAAAGGTAGTCTCAGAATCCTCGAATGGTGTCATGTACAAGAAAATGCTCAGGTAAGGACCCTGAATTATAGAGTGTCATCCCGTGAGATGAGGCACTGCTGATTTGGACGATCGGGCATCCTGTTTTGGTCGGTTTAATGTTTGCGGGCCCAAGCCCAAAAAGAAATCCTTGTTTTAAGAACAAACGTTCGTTCGTCAGTTAAGAAACAAATAAAATATAGTGATAAAAAATTTATCTATGCGCCTTCACGAAAGCCAATTTATTTTTTGTAAATATGTGAGATTTCGCAAAAGGGAATAAACTCTCGTTTCAAAGGTGGATGCTCGTACGAGAGAAAAGTTTTTTTTCTTTGATAGACGTGCGTCTGTTAGTAGTAAAATTTTTGTCTATGAGCTTTCATGCAAAAAATTATTTTCGATATGTGAGCCTTCATAAATTTTTGAAAATACACTTCTCGTTTCAAAGACGGATGCTCGCGAGAGGGAGCAAAAATATATAATATATTTTCAAAGTTACGTGAGTTTCACGTTAAAATTATTTTTTTTTGTAAAATCAATGTTTTGATTTTGAACAATTGTTGAAAGTATACAATTATTCACGGTGAAAAAATGTATGTATGTGAGTTTTCATAATTGTAGAATGGACGTCTGTCCAATTTTTAAAAAACCAGTGAATGTTCACACAATGAAAATTTATATGAAATCAAATTTTGATTTTCAGCAATTGCTAGAAGTAAACAATTTTTGATAAAATATTGTTTGTATGGATTTTGTGATCTGATAGTGTATGCACAAAACCAATGAGTTTTCACTCGGTGGGAGTCGCTCACACAGTGAAAATTATGTGAATTGTTAACATGATGGAAATTTCGTGAAAAGTCAGTGTTGACTCTTGAATGATAAATTTTTTGCTTACTTTTGCAGGTTTGAAAGAGTAAGCAAGTTTTTCGGAGTTTTACGTTGTTATCACTAAGTTCGTGAAACTGTAAATAGGTAAGAGTTGAGAATTACCATTTTTGTAGACGCTGTTGTGAGCACTTTTATTCCATGATTCATTGTTTTGTTGAATCCTGCGCTTTGTATGAATGATGTACTGAAGTGGCCACTTTGCAAGAATGACTGACTCCCATGATGATACTTCCAAAGATGGTGTTTCCAGAGATGACATCTCTACGGATGCAACTTTAAGAAATGGTACTTCTGGGATCTCTGAGTGATGGTGAGAGATCCTTCATACTGAGTTGTACTTCTGGTTATTTCATTAGCTTTACCACAGGATGATCGTGTAGTGAGATCCCGGATCAATGTAGACTCCACGGAAATGGAAGAAAGTCTACGGGAGCGGAGAAACCAGAAGTAAGGACTACATGATGTTAGCAAATGACGTGCAATCCCCAGCCTTTCTTTGGTGAGTTGTTAGCGCTCCTTGTGTCATAAATTTTCCCGTGCAATTAGGATCACAAGACCAAGGTTTGTTATTTCTTTTCATAATTTTGCTCCATCGATTGACGGTCTTCAACTTGTTCCCGGGAAAACAATTCAGGATTCCAGCACTGATGAAGAAGTCAATGTAAGTATCTCTTTCGTGCAGGTGATCGTGGCATCTCCTTGAATGAAATAATAATAATTGTTGTTGATGAATCCAGGAAGAAATTATTATAGATACGCCGCATGTTGATGAAGCGCACCCTTCTTTGGAACATGGGAATATGGAGAATTCCCGAAATCCCGAACCGAATGGAGATAACAGCATTGCCAATGGAGATTCCTGCATTGTCGAGCCCTCAAATGATTTAGAGACTCCCCTGGTAAGTACATCTCTTGTAATTTCTTCATGGAAGTATGAAATTGCTTATTTATTTATGAATGAATGAGAATCCATGTGAGTACACGAGTAATTTTGCTGAAATACGTCACCAGAAAATTTCAGACTTCAGCCTTTTAGTAAAAACACTGTAGAATCCTCGTCCGGTACCGGATTTTTGCGGTATGCAAATGTATCTTCAAGCCCAGGAAATTTACAAGAATTATCAAAGAAGATTTTTGAGTTTGGAGCATGTATAGGGCCTGAAAAAGGCGAAACAGTAAACTTCCAAGAGACTTTCAGAACTTTTTCAGATTGTATGTTGTCCAATGTTTTGGCCACATCTCCTTTCTCGTTCATCCGATTATTATGAAATTTTGATATGTTGTAGAGAACATATATACGAAGATAATGGTATATGACTCATACCTAGATTCTTCACCAATTACTCCCAGTTTGTCATATTATACAAGGCAGCGTAAAATTATCTCAGACGGGGTTGTTGTAAAACACTCTTGTTGTGTCTTTAGACCATTCTCTTGTATCTTGAACGGTTGGTGAAGGATTTTGATGTCATTGATTCATTTGAGATCAAGACCGAGTTTCGAGCCTATCTTTAATACGAAGTATTATAGTTCTTATAAGCTGACTCTGACATAGTACTCTCGTCCTATAGGTGTTCCTTTCCTAATCAACGTGATGTAAAGGATAGAAAAGGATAGCTTAGTCACAACCTTCTGTGAAGAGCATGGTTCTCCTTCGATCCACCACTACGGACTATGTTTTGAGAGGCACTGCCTCCGGTACTGAACTACATTACAACCTAAAGAAGATGCCATTTTTAATTAGGATGACTTTGGTGCAGGAATTAGGGTGGCATCTTTCCAGAATCGATCTACAACAACTAGAATAGACCCTCCCGGCTAGCCAGAGACCCAATACCAGGATTAGAGACTCTTCCAAGCTCTCGAAGGAATGCATTGGTAACAGCTCCGTCCCTAAGACAACATGTCTTCACATCATCCTCCGATCTTAGGCCAGCAAGAAGCTCTCTTGAGCAAAGCATTTCTACAAGGAGTACCTAGATGGACCTGCCCACTTTAATTTTTGTGAAAAGAAAGAACAAAAGTCACATAGTCAATGAATCTTTTCCAGCGGGGAGAGAGTTATTAGGGAGGGAAGAGCAGCCGCCAAGGCGCTTTTAGTGGATGTTTGCTTATCCCTAGTCAAAAGCTCTAATGGCTAGTGTGACTTGCCTGAGAGTTTAGAGCAGGGGATCGACTGATGGGTGGAGATTCGACCTAGCCGAGCTTCTTAATCGCTCCGCTAAAGAAAGAGCAGTTCACGAAGCAAAACCACCAGTCGGTGGTGCGGCCGCTACTTTATCGGAAGAGAGATATGCTAATCAATATCTGGCTTGAAAGCAAGTGCAAGTTAGGGGCTCTAGTTATAGGTTCAAATCCTATACGCCTATCTAATACGCCAAGCAAAGGAAAAAAAGGCAGGGTCTAGCTCTAAAACCCGAAGTGCTAAAGGCAAGCACTAGTAGTGAGGACACTTTTGGTAACCGGCCAGCAGCTTGGACCAAATTACATCGGTTAAAGGTGTCAGCCAAAGTGGTAAAATAAGGACTCACTTGCGTATCTTACTAAATTTAGATTCTTGACCAACGGAAAGTATGGGAGTTTCCTGAATTCTTGCTCACGAAAGAAGATACTTATTCTACGATATTAGTTGTGATGCTTTTGATGAGAGAAAGAGTTTCCCGAGCTGACTAACTGACACTGGAGCCTAAGCGTAGAGGGCAGGTATACTGGGAGGGGAGCCGGGCCTTTCTTCGAAGATGAGTACTTTATTTCGGATGGTTTCAATGAGCCGTTCGTTGCACATGGCCATGCACATCGCTCTGTTGCTCAGTAGGCGGCGCACTAAAATGAGTAAGACTTCCCCAGCTGCTTCATTCGAAGAAGAAGAACAAGAAGTCACGCCCCTTGCTGACACAGGGAAAGAGCCTGCGAGAGAACGTTCACGAACAGAGATAGAAGCGGACTCGTTTAATTAAGTAGGTAGTCAATCAGAATCAGTAAGTATATGGGATTAAAGATGGTTTCCGGAACCTCAAGCTTAGCTTGGATTCCACATCTGAACTTCAAAATTCTTCCAGGATATGATCTTATAGTGCATCTGTGTTCTAGGAGGCTTTTTTAAAAAGAATAGGCCCATGACCCGGTTTACACCTAACTGCTTCTTCAGTCTCAGCTGCATCCTACCGTAGCATACTACATGCAAGCGGGAAGTGGATCCACAACAAAAGTAGATCTAGATTCTGTCCCTTTTTTGATAGCAGGAGTACTCTGGCCAAGCAATTTTAACAATATAAAAAGCCCTTGTTACTACGACTGGCCGTAACTACAAGATGATCTGTCGGAGCATAATTCAAAAGAACGGGCGGTACCACAGTATACTTTGGCCCAAAGGGATTTCTCCTGATTTAAGAACACTAAGCTACTGAAAGAACGAATCCAAGGCGTTGTGTTCACGAATAAATTATCTTATTCCCGATTCCTTTTCGTCTACTTGATTTGAGGCTCGGAAAACATCCTGGTTTAGCTTGAAAATGCAATCATTTGATGGGTTAGCAGCCGAATTGGATTCCGTTAGGAGAACAAGTTCCCACTTACCGCCTTACTGGAATGGATAGCTGGATCCAAAACCGCAGCTTAGGCCTCTCTTGCTAGAGCGGTGCTAGTCCCCGGTCGCTTCGTGGTTTTCTTGTTTATGTATTTCGTTATGACCCCTTTTGTTTTGCGACTGCACTTTCCTCCTCAAGTGGGGAGATCCCGCTTAGAAGCCAACTGGCAGTGAATGATAGTTAAGAGATTGAGCGAGCTCTCCTCACAATTGAAACCTCTTGCCTTTGTCTCTTATACAACCTCTTGCCTTTGTCTCTTATACAACATACCTCTTGCCTCTTGCCTTTGTCTCTTGCCTTGATTGATACATGAGCATGGTGCTTGCAGTGCCATCTTGTTTCTGTCAGTCGTAGGAACATCACTTCCGAAACCCTGGTCACGGGATCATCACTGAGGTTGCTCTCAAGAGGGGGTGATGTAATGACCATGATTGAATGTCCCGGTGGCAGCATTCCTTTTATGATGAATGATCAGCGCACGAGAGTCTGGTGTCACGAGTCTTGGATTGTGAAACTCATCGTCATGATCAATGGACCGTTAGTCCCCAGTGTTTTGTTAAATCTCTCTTTTGGTTTTCCCTTATTCTGGAAAGACCTAGATAGAGGACCCAAGTAGAGAAATTAATGTAAAGACCTAGGTGTTCGCAGTTGGAGGTACCTTGATGAAGGACTTAGCAGAATGACCTGGTGGACACCGATCGACTGTGGAAGTTATGAATCCCATCTAAGAACTGCTGCTTGCATGTTGTATGCTCTGGAAGCTGTAGGAACCTCATATGATGTCGGAATTCGATACTTGACCCCAACTTTTGAATCTAAGAAACTGAGTTATCACATGAGAAAATAATTACTCAATTTAGAGTTTTAGAGGTCATCCAACGAGGCGTGCACATTTGTAATTTGTAATCCCGTACAAAATTTTCAGATTTGGTAGACCTGACGGTAAAGGACATATCTTTCAGATCGTATGTCCGATTGATGCGCCCTTTTGGTATGTTGTATAAGAGACATAGACTAACATCTTTAGTTGAGGAGGAATTGTCCCATTCCTCACCCATTGGTACGTAGTGTAAACCCATGGCATGAAATGTGTTGTATCTCATTTGTAGAGGTGTTGAGAACATCTTGTAGAATTGTTGGGATTGTGCCCGCCCGTCGTGCAAGCTTCAGAAAGAATTTCATGTGAAAATATTTCATGTCTACACACCTTGATATGAATCATTAGTACTTGGAGAAGTCCGCTTCATCGAGCAATACTTCAGAGAATGATTAATTGATGAAGCGAGGATGTTGCTCATGAAACCGTTGTTGATGCTGAGATCACGATTGAATTTTCTCTAGAAATTATTGTTGATGATGAGACCATGAATGGAGATACTCTACATATCCTTGTTGATGCCGATACTATGGTTGGAGTCGCTCCAGAGACCGAAAAGGCTAGAACCATGATTATCGATAATCTTTGCTCCTCCATCCAGTGAGCGTTTACATTCACGAACTAGTTGATGGGTTCAACATTATTAAGATGAAGGTGTACTGGGAGTTCACCCAAGTTCTCCTGAACATTATGACTTTACCGTGAAGTGGTTTTGTCAAGGAATTGATATTGTTGCGGCAGATAGCAGCGGCAGTCTTCATTCTGAATATGATCGGTGAAGAGAGGAAGTTCTTCAATCGTGTAGGGGCTTGTGATGTAGAGAGGTCCCGTTGATGAAGTTTCATGAAACTACATAGGTTGCAAGAACTTATTATGTGGATAACATTTATTGAAGTTGATTTGAATCGATTTCTCCAATAAGATTAAGTCACAAGTGTATGTTCAGGAGCTTGTACCATCCACGGATAAATGATGTTGCATCTACTTCAGAAGTCTTATCATGGGATAATGAAGACTTATCGATTCTAGTTTAGTTAAACTTTGATCGTGTTGTTGTTGAATCAGTGTGTCATCATCGAGATATTTGTGCTGAAGCCAGAGGCGCCAATATTGAAGGTGTACTCTTTGATTGGGAGTACAATTTGAAGACTTCTTAGATGCTTGAGCATTGAAGCTTTATGTCCCTTAATCTTTGAATGTCTTAGGCTTGATCATCTCGGCCCCGAGTATCTTCTGTCGATTCAGCATTCCTTTCGTTGCGGTAGTGGGATTCAACACTTGTGCAGACATCAGAGTGTTCTGATTTTGTGGCACAGATGGATACTCCTGCTAGGATGTGGAGAAATTCCCAAATTGTTCTTCGCCATGCTTGAACATCATCTCAATGAATGTCTCAGTGAGACGCCCGATTCGGAGAAGTGTCAGATTCAACCACTTGGTAAAATATTGCTGAAGTGAGATTACCCACTTATAACGTCTTGCAATAGCAGAGATGCTAGCAGAATTGAGTCCCCTTACTAGAATAACATGTGAGGAAATAAATGACATAGTCACGGGATGAATGAGACTTTCCTGAGTGCGGAACCTCTTGATGAATGTTTATGCATCTTTACAGGTTCTTGTTTCAACCTTGTCACAGTTCGAAATTCCTCCAAGTCCTCTGGTGATGGAACGTCCGCCAAATCTTCTGGACCAGAACTTTCTTCGCTGGAGAGATGTGCAACCAAAGGACGCTTTGTTTGTAGTCATGTTTTCATCATGGATCCACGCTCGTCCGAGGATCGTGTCATATCTTGGATCTTCCTGATTATGTGAAACTTGGTATATGTTCAGGTTAAACATATTTTCACCTTGAGAGTGATGTAGCCATAAGCATCTCTGAGCGTTCCTTCGTGGTCTTTAATTGAAATGGGAGAATAAGTAGCTTCTTGTCGAGTGATGCCTGCGACTCTGAGGGATTTCAGTGGAACAATGTTGATAGAAGTGACAACATCGATCAACGTTCTCTCAAATTCATTTCCTTGGTGATTGATTGTGGTAAGCAGTCCCCAGTCGTACATCTCTTTGTTTGTGGCTGGAGGCTCAGAGAGTATTTCTGGAATGGATAGTCGTTTTCCAGACACTATATGGTTTAAAGCCGCAACCATATCCATCATTCGTTCCTTTGATAGATAAAGCAATTCGCAGATGTGCTCAATCAATGACTGAACTGCTTCTTTGACTGGTTGTTCAGAGAGTGTAAAGGTTATGACTGGGAGAGGATTTGTGTGTACTCCTGTAGTCACCATTTGAAGCTATTGTGGATCAACCTTTCGGGATTCTCCATTTTTCTTTAGTTGTATCTCTATGATGAACGGTAGATTGCGTCATCTTGAACCCAGAATTCCAGTAACTCGATCACTGTGGGGAGATGGAAGTTTGAGTCCCCGTTTAATCATTTCCCCGTTCGTTGATGCCGGGTCGATGATGTGCAAGATTGGTTATCCTTTCTTTGCACTTTCGGAGGAGCTTGGGATGTTGGAGAAGCGTTCTTATGTGGCTGCACTTCGGCTTTTATATTGCTCCCTTCAGCAACATTCATGGAAGGTTGGAGATTGTACTGCTTGGTGACTAGGCGTCGGCTGCTTCGAGGTTCCTCGAACTTGCAGACTTTGCTCTTTCCAGTAAAGCAGGTGCAGTAGTCGCTGATCGCTTGGATGTTTTATGAAGTTATGAGAAAGTCTGGACCAGAGATTTTCCAGCAAGGCTCTGTAGACCGGGATCATTATGTTAATGCACAAGTCCTTAGTTGTTGTTTAGTGACATTCGGGTCATGAAAATCCAAAGCTTGGACTCTGAACCTTTTCACATAATCGTTCGGATGTTCATTGCTCTTCTGAGGCATTCTTCCTAAGTCGGAGAGAGTAATCTTCTCATGTGTATGCTCGACTTGTCAGAGATTTCGAGAATTCCTTCAGACGGACAACATGGTTGTGTTCACATTCGCCTAATGCTTCCATGAATCGAGAGAAGTGTTCTCGAGCATTCCCTGTTCGGTTGTACAGTGTGAACGTTGGAGAGGTGTATCCCTTAGTGAGAGGAATTCTTTGCCTAGCAGCAGGATACGGAGGTTGATGACGGTGAACATATGATGTTTTTTCTTTTCCTCGATCCTCCATGGAGCGTTCCAGGTCCTCACGAGTGATGAAGCCTACAGGTTCCTTTGTTGGTGGGTTATCTGCAGCCTTGTGCACCTCATCATCATCTGCTACATGAATCAGAGTGACTTCAGGATCAGCAGTCGAAGATGTTTCTTTGTCTTTTCCTTTCTCCTGAGCTTTCTCTTACATCTTGTTAGTGAGAGTTTTGAGATAATTGCACAACTCTTTCCGAGTGGTGGCCATGTCAATCTGATTTTTTGCGAGAGTCTCTTGCACCTTCATGAGATCAGCTATGGTAGCCGGATTTTCTCTAATTTCTTCGGGAGAGCGGCCGAACAGGGTATGGTCTCCAATGTTGGTTTGAGGAGGAGTGGTATCAACAACATCGGTGTTGGGAGCATGAATGGTTTCTGGAGTACCATCATTGTTGTTATTGCTAGCGTTGTTTGTGTTATGATTTGTAACGGAACTTGACCTAAGATCAACCATTTTGTAAAAGTTGAGATTGCAACCGAGAGATTAATCTCCCATTGTGGTCGCCATCTGTGGATGGGGAAAAACGGTTTGCTGGTTTTTTAGGAAAGTGAAGAGTCGAGCGTACGATCGATATTCCTCAACCGAGCAAACTGCTAAACCTCACACAGATACACTACAAAGGGAGTGCTTAGATTCGAGACATCAATCTGTAGGACTCCGGCCTAAACCAAGTCAATGGCCATTCCAGAGTCAATTCGGTCGCAAAGAGGGAGATGGGTTGATCTGTAAGAGGGAAGTTGAGAATTGTGTGGGATCAAGGATTGTGGATGTGTTGAAGGTTTCTGCAATAATGGTGAACTGCTGAAGTTGAGTTATGTGAATAAGTTTTAATCGAGTTGTTGACAGATAGTGACTAATGATAATGATGATCTGTATTGTCCTCGATTTGGACTTATTTATATTGCAAGAATGATGAACACCCTGATCCCTGTAGGTGCGACGGTTTCTTGAATGAAAGAGTGGAAGATCATGGTGAAACCAGTTCCAGATCGTGCAAAGTCTTGGTTGATCAGTCACCCACTACTTTGTTAACTCCTTCAACCGTTGACACAACTTACTCACATTTCTCGTTGTGGATGAACCCACGTGTTGTAGGCCGCCAGACCAAAACCCTAATTGATATCCCCCAATTTGACGTGATTGATGGATCACGAATCGTGGAGTCTGCATGACAGACGTGTATTTAATTAGTCAGGTTGACTGATTTAGACAATGAGTTGATAGACGCATTTATGTGTCTATTTTGTTCTCAATATTCTGTATTGTTAGACTCGATTAAGTACTTATTGTGTTATTTTGTGTTCTTGTAGGAAATTTTAGAGAAATAAGCCCTTGCGGCGAAATGGGCTCAAAAAGTGGTGTTTTACACCCCCAAGATAAAGTATTAAAGGAACCCAAGAAATGCACTGGAAACGTCACAGAAATGTCCCGGAGGAACCAAGAAAAATTACTATTTCCACCCAAAAATTACTATTTCAACCCCAATTCCTAAAGGGACACCAGAACTGGATTAGGGGGAGGCCAGTTTTCTTCCCAAATTCAAATTCCAAAATTGGCGGGAAAATTTGGTTATTTACTGGCATATTTGCCAATCGATTTTTGAAGGAGTTTCAGGCCGATTCAAATGCTGAAACTCATTGGGTATCTTCTGCTGGGCTAGACAGGAAGGATATGGGTGTTGGATGCGGTCAAATTTGGCTGGAAAATCCATCAGATGAAATCAGAGCAGACGCGTGCATGGAAAATATTTCACGGGGTTTTGATGAGTTGGAAGTGTGCTGCTCGTGTTTGGATGGGGCTTGGCTATATTCTGAAGTGTGTTTGAGATAAACAAAGAAAATCTACTCACCATTTACAGCTCCAGACGCGTATAGAGATAATTCAGGGAAGAAAATATTCCGAAATATTTTTCTTCAATGGCCGAGTAAATGAAGATTATTTGGAGTTAATGGAGGAGATTCAATGGTTCAATTACGTATAAATATGTTCCTAATGTGCTACAGAGAGGTTGTCGAGAGTTTGGGGAGTCGATAGGAGGGCCAGAGAAGCAGAAATCAAGAGTTGATGAAACTCTGTTGCTGCTGCTGCTGCTGCTGATGAAGAACACCAAGAACACGAAGAACGGACTCGCAAGGACAGTCGTTTATGAACAGCGTCTAAGACGCACAACCGTGGGTCGCAGCACAGTCTAAACAGCAGCAACACTTGTCATTTCTCGTTCATTCTGTGACGCTTTTTGTGCGTCGCAGATTACAGTTTACACCATTTTCTCTTCTTCTCATCATTTGTAAACCATTTTTGAGCCATAATAAATTATTTTGAGAGCATTTATACAATGATGAGCTAATTCCCTCGTAACCAAGGCAATGGAGGAAGCTATTCATGCAACATAAATGGGTAACTATTTCATTTAATTATATAATTCACCTAATCGCTGCTTTTGCAGAGTTTTAAATTGTTTGAATGATTGTCTTAATTATTTGTTATTCAGTTTGATAGGTTATGCTTGGTTTAATCTCTTGATAATCTATGCTTAAGGTTTGCAAATAATGTTTGAGAATCTGTATGATTGATAGTGAATTAAAGATAAAAAAGGACTTAAGAAATGAATAGAGTTTTGAAATATTTATCATTCAATTTTGCATAATAGTGGAATCTAGTGTCTTTGTTACCTCTCGCACCCATTGTTAATAATTTTGTATATAATTTTATTAAATCTTTAAATTTAATCTTCACAAGTCCGAGAGTTTGAACCTCATTATTACAACCACGAAAAAATCTTTAATCATGAGTCTAGGTTTTGTTGAATTGAGAATGAATGACGAATTGCTCAGTGAAACATTCGAGTAACTGAGAAAGTATTTCTCAACAAATTACTGGTATATTGATAGTTGGGAAATTGAGCAAGTATTGCTTAATTCGACGGATTACTGGTAAATTATTTAATATTGATAATTGGATCAATATTCGAGCAATTGAGCAATTATTGCTCAATTCGACGTATTACTGATAAATTACTGAATATTGATAGTTGGATCAATATTCGAGCAATTGAGTAAGTGTTTCTCGATTCGACAAATTATTTATTGGTGACGTGACCCAATTAAAATATTGGTAGATTACCAAATATTATACAATTGATCCGCGTGTTGTTTGTTGGATCAACATAAATTTATTCGGTGTAAGAATCATGCTCAGAATGATGATTTGTTGAGTGTTTGTTCAAGACCCTAGTTTTCAATCGAATGTTCGTTAATTGGTGGATCGCTGAAAAATAGGTCGAGTGAGAGAGGACCGACCACATGGAAGTATGGGCGTCCATCCATGTGATGCTCGAGCGCTTGAGTGAGCGTGTACCAGAGTTGGTGAAAGAATGGTGATTAAATGCTGGTTTCATCACTTATTGAAATAGTGCTCGATTGAGCGTTAGGTGATAAAACCTAATTATGGAAAGGTGAGGGACCGACCAAGATGGTATGAGACCGGACCTTGGTGGTCATGGGACCGCTGGTGAGCGCTCGAGCAAACTCCAAGTTGATTAGAAAGAGTTTGGACCCAATATGAGCAATTGCGCAAATTAGGTCAAAACTAGGAAAACGCATGAGACCGTCTTTGTGCAAGCCCCAGGGATGACCCTGGTCGGTCAAGAGGGCATGCACGTGTTACCATGGTGTCCGTGTTCCCGTACTGAGAGTTTCAGTATTTTCTGATGTGCGTTCGACCAACATTGTGAATTTTCAAAAGAGTTTCATCTTGACTGAAATTCTTGATTTTTACTGGAATGAGCATGTATGCTCAATTGATCAATATTTCGTAAATATTAAATTAGAAATATTTTAATATATTTTCTTGAGTAACCTAGTCGATCATGTGACCATGTTGACTTTTGGCTTTTTAATGGTTTGAGCAATATTTGATAAAATATGGAGAAACCATGATTTTTGCTGAAACAGGGAAGTTTCACAAGATGAGAGAAGTAATAGTTTATGAAAGATTAGGGATTGCAAGGTGTGGGACCGGCGGCGGCTAGGACATGGCCGGCCGGCTAAGTTGCCCAGTCCCATGACTCCTTTCCCTATTTTATATTATTATTTTTCATGAAACCACGAAAATATGGAGAAACCATGAGTTTTTATCAAACAAGGAAAGTTGTTAGAATGTAGGAGTCTTCATGGGTTCATGAAAACAACAAAAATAAGGAAAATAATGGAGAAAGCATGGGACCGGCCCATGGGCACTTCTCCATTATTTTAATGTTATTATTTTCTCTCTCCTGTTTTGTGCGGGATTCCTCATTTGTCCATATTTTGGATGCTCGTTCGCGCATTTGAGTGCTCGTTCGTGCATCATGGTTGAGTACACTTGCACCATTTTATGGGACTCACTCAGGAATAGCCTAGATGCCCGATTGGTGAGTATTTATTACTAATTTATGAAATTCGGTGGAGAATGATTCATGAAATTGAGCAATAAAAGTGAGTAGTTTATTATTATCAATTCATAGGATCAGCCGTGGATTCGACCATGAATTCAAAATAATAATAAAATAGGTATTACCATTCCATGGGATTGTGGATTCGACCACAGAATCAAAATAATAAGATAGGTGGTGATATTACCATTTCATGAGATTAGTGTGGATTCGACCATGAAATAGGAGTAATATCTATTACCATTTCATGAGATCAAGCCGTGGATTCGATCATGAAATCGGAGCAATACATTTATCTATTACCATTCCATAGAACCAGTCGTGAGTTTGACCATGGAATAGGAGAAATAAGATAAGATATATTATTTTCTATGAATCCAGTGGTGAATGTCATGGTAGAATTAATCTATTGCAGAAGGGATATTAGCCAGTTAAAGCGTCATACCCATTCTGAGGTGCATAGTCAGGAAACAACGGATGTTTGCCGAAGTCCTGAAGACGTTATTGCTCTCAATCTTACGGAGAACCGCCTGGGTCTATACACGGTCTCTCTACATAGTCAGGGAACTCCTGAAGGCGTTATTGTTCTCAATGTTACGGAGAACCGCCCAATCGTTCTTCTATGTATAGGGGGGTCTCTATCATGTAGTCAGGGAACAGTGAGTGTCACCGATGTCCCGAAGGCGTTATTGCTCTCAATCTTACGGAGAACCGCCCAATTATGTTATTCTACATAGAAGGCACGATGAAATGTCAGGGATCGAACGCTCATCTAGTGGAGGCCTTTCGACATACATGTTCATCATGGCTTCGTAAAATATGAATCGTTGCATGCCTGAAAGCCGTGTCAAAAACATGCGTCATGATTTTACGGTTTTGATCTTTGTTGAAAATCCACCATCAACAAAGGGCCAAATAATTTTGCAGCTAACTTCAAACTTCTTCTCAGTTGTACAGATGATTGTCTATAGGGTTGTAGCCTTAAGTAGACACAGTATCCAACATTGAATGATCTCTCAGTTCTCTTCTTGTCTGCCTGTTGTTTGTTCCTATGATGAGTAGATTCTAATGCTTCCTTGAGTACTTGTCCCATATCTTGTCTCTGTTGTAGATAATCCTCTACTTCAGCATGAATTCCTTCCTGAGAAGAGAGAATTCCAAACTGAGGTGGTGCATAGCCATACAGAGCTTCAAATGGAGTGAGCTTTAAACTGGTGTGATAAGAAGTATCAAACCACCATTCAGCCAGGGACAACCATGAGACCCACTTTGAAGGCCTTGATCTAGTCATGCATCTTAAATATGACTCTAGGCAAGCATTCACCCTTTCTGTTTGCCCATCTGTTTGAGGGTGATAGGCTGTGCTTAAATGCAGTGAAGTGCCCACTTTAGCAAACAATGCCTGCCAAAAGTTGCTGATGAAAATGTTGTCTCTATCAGATACAATTTATTTAGGCAGGCCATGCAACTTAAATATTGTATCTATGAACCTTTTAGCTACTGGTGTAAGGGTGGCTGAGAACAATGAAGTGGTTGTATTTGGTGAGTCTGTCCACCCTTACTAGTATCACTTCCCTTCCCTCAGATTTTGGTAGCCTTGTGATAAAATCCATACAGATATGCTCCCAAGCTTGATTTGGAATTGGTAAGGGTTGTAGCAGTCCTGCTGGAGATGTATTGAAACCCTTGTGTTGTTGACAGACATCACAATCCTTGACATAGTCTAGAATGTGCCTTTTCATGCCCTTCCAATGAAAGTACAGCTTGGCCTTTTGATAGGTTGCTTGTCCTCCTGAATGCCCTCCAACTGGAGATGAATGAATGGAAACTATTATAGTTATTCTAATATCTCCATTCTAGACAACATACAATCTCTGTTTGTACCTTAATACTCCTTGTTTATAAGTGAATCATCCAACCCCTTTGTTTGATGCTGCTAATTCAGGAATTACTCATTGAGTTGTAGGATCATTGGTGTAGATGTCTTTAACTTCTTGAATCCATGGAGGAATAACGTGGGAAATGGCTTGACAAGAACCTTCTTCATCCCATTTAACTCCGGATAGAGCATCTGCCACTAAGTTGTCAGCTCCCTTCCTATATTTGAGCTCATAAGTGTAATCTAGTAATTTAGCAAGCCATTTTTGTTGTAGCATGGAATGAATTCTCTGATCCATAAAATGCTTAATACTCTGATGATCAATGTATATAATGAACTTATTACGCAATAAGCAGGTTCTCCATTTTGTTACAGCCATAACAACAACCATCATTTCTTTATCATAAGTAGATAAGGCCAAAAATCTGGTGCCCATACCTTTGCTGAAGAAGGCTATTGGTCTTCTCTATTGCATCAATGCAGCTCCAACACCAACATCACAAGCATCAGTGGCTACCTCAAAGGATGTAGTAAAGTCTGGGAGTGCCAAGACATGAGTGGTAGTAACAACTTCCTTCAATAGTTGAAATGTTGTTTGAGCTGCCTCACTCCATTGGAACTTGTTTTTCTTGAGAAGCTCAGTAAGGGGTTTACATATAATGCCATAACCCTTCACAAATTTTTTGTAATAACCAGTAAGTCCTAGAAACCCTCTCAGATCCCTTAATGTAGTTGGAACTGGCGATTTCATTATACAAGCAATCTTCTCAGGGTCAGCAGCAACACCATCTCCAGATATAATGTGCCATAAATAATCAATCTGTGATTGCCCAAAGGAGCACTTTCTAAGCTTAGAAAAGAGGGAATGCTCCTTCAGCAACTCCAAGGTGATGGTCAGATGTTCCATGTGAGATTTCATGGCTGGACTGTATATAAGTGTAGATGGGGAAAAACGAGCCGCCGGTTTCTTGGGAAAGTGAAGAGTCGAGCATGCTGTCGAGACTCCTCGGCCGGGAAAAATGTTAATCCTCACACAGACGCACCGCTGCAAAGGGGGTGCTTAGATTCGGGAAATCAATCTGTATGACTCCGGTCTAAACCAAGACAATGGCCGTTCCAGAGACAATTCGGTCCCAAAGAGGGAGATGGGTTGATCTGTAGGAGGGAAGATGAGAGTTGTGTGGGATCAATGATGATCAAGGATTGTGGGTGTGTTGAAGGTTTCTGCAATATTGCTGAACTGCTGAAGTTGAGTTCTGTGAATAAGTTTATATCGAGTTGTTGACGGATGATGACGATAATCGATGATTGATGATATTCCCTCAATCTGGTTTTCCTCGATTTAGACTTATTTATATTGCAAGAATGATGCACCACTGATCCTTGTAAGTGTGACGGTTTCTTGAGTGAAAGAGTGGGAAAGTGGGAGATCGTGGTAAAGTCAGTTCCACGTCGTGTGGAGACTTAACTGATCGTGCACCCACTACTTTGCTAACTCCTTCAACCGTTTACACGACTTACGCACATTTCTCGTTGTGGATGAATCCACGTGTCGTAGACCACCAGACCAAAACCCTAAGTGATATCCCCCATTTTTGACATGATTGATATTTCACGAATCGTGGAGTCTGCAAGGCAGACGTATATTAGTTGGTCAGTTGTTGACTGATTTAGACTGTGAGTCTAGTTTTGTTGAATCGAGCATAAGTGGTGAATGCTCAGCGATTCATGGATTGAAATGTAGTTCTCTGAGATGTCAATGAATTACTTACTAGAACGACTAAGTAAGTATTATTCAACTCGAAGAATTGACGAATATTGAGAGTTTGTCGAGAAACTGAGCAAGTATTGCTCAATTTGACGAATTGCCGAATATCGGGAGTTTGTCGAGCAACTGAGCAAGTATTGCTCAATTCGAAGAATTCGATAATTTTGGTGTGCAACTGAGTAAGTGTTGCTCAATTCAACAAAATACTGAATATTGGTAATTTGACGTGCAGTTGAGCAAGTGTTACTCAATTCGACAAACTACTGATGAATTACCGAATATTGATGGTTTGATCAATATTCGAGCAACTGAGCAAGTATTGCTCAATTCAAAGAATTATTTACTGGTGTCGTAATCCAATAAAATATTAATCAAAAATATTGGTGAATTACCGAATATTATTAATTTGGATGTTGATTGCTGAATCAACATAATTTTGTGTTTAAACTTGCTCAGAATTGTGATTCGTGGAGCGTTTGTTCGAAACCCTAATTTTTGATCGATCCTTCAACAATTAGTGAATTACTGAAAATTGTTCATGAGTGAAGAGTGACCGACCACATGGGATGATGAGCGTCCATGTGATGCCCAGTGCTTGAGTGAGCACGCACCAGGGTTCTCAGTTTGAGAGTTGGTGAAAGAACGATGATTTAATGCAGGTTTCATCATTTATTGAAATATTGCTGGATTCAGCATTAGGTGAAAACCTAGGTATGAGAGATAAGGACCGACCAAGAGAGCATGGAACCGGCTCTTGGTGGTCACGAGACCGGTTGTTGGTCATTTGAAGGATTCTCCAGTTGGTTGGAGAGAGTTCGGGCCCAGTATGAGCAATTGAGCAAATTAGGTAAGAATTATGAAAACATGTGGGACCGGCTTTGTGCAAGCCCTAGGAATGACTCTGGTCGGTCATGGAGGCATGCACGTGTTGTCTTGGTGTACATGTTTCCATACTGAGAGTTTCAGTATTTTCTGATGCGCGTTCGAGCAACATAGTGAATTTTCAGAAGAGTTTCATCTTGACTGAGAATTCTCGATTTTTATTGGAATGAGCATGTATGCTCAATTCATCAATATTTTAAAAATATTAAAATAAAAATATTTTAATATTTAAAATTTCCGTGAGAGGCTAGCCAGTCGTGCGACTATGTTGGCTTTTGGTTTTTCGTGATTTGAGCAATATTTGAGAAAATATGGAGAAATCATGAATTTTGCTCAAACCCAGGAGTTTCATGAATTGAGGAAAATAATAATTATGCAATATTAGGGATTGCAAGGTGTGGGACCGACCATGGCTAGGGCATGGCCGGCCGGCTAGGTTGCCCGGTCCCGCACACCTTTCCCTATTTTACTATTTTTCATGAATCCTTGAAGTTATGGAAAATCCTTGAAGTTATGGAGAATCCACGAGTTTTTGTTGAAACGGAGGAGTTTCGTGAGATCAGGGAATAATAATTATAAAAAGCTAAGGATTGTGAGGTGTGGGACCGGCCACGGCTTAGGCATGGCCGTCCGGTTAGATTTCCTGGTCCCGCACACCTCTTCTTATTTTATAATATTATTTCGTGAATTCACCAAGTTATGGAGAATTCACGAGTTTTAAAAAAACAAGGAAAGTTGCTAAAACCAAGGAGTTTTCGTGAGTTCACGAAATAACAAAAAGTAAAGAAAATAATGGGAGAGGCACAGACCGACCATGGCTAAGGCACGGCCGGCTGGCTGGTGGGCCCGGCACTGGGCGTTTCTTATTATTTTATTAATATTTATTGTTTTCTCCTGTTTTGCGAAGGATTCCTCATTATTTCATATTATTGGACACTCGTTCGTGCATCCGGGTGCTCAGTCATGCATTATTGTCGAGTACACTCGCACCATTTTTGTGGGGCTTACTCAGTGATGGTCCAGATGCCTGGTTGTTGAGTATTTATTACTAATCTATGAATTCAGTGGAGAATAATCCATGAAACTGAGTAATAAAAATGAGTAGTTTTTTATCATCAATTCATAGGATCAGCCATGGATTCGACCATGAATTCGGAATAATAAAATAGGTATTACCATTCCATGGGATCGTGCATTCGACCATGAAATTGGAGTAATAAAATAAGTGGTGACATTACCATTTCATGACACCAGCCGTGGGTTTGACCATGAAATTGGAGTAATGTCTATTACCATTTCATGAGATCAGCCGTGGATTCGGTCATGAAATCGGAGTAATACATTTATCTATTACCATTTCGATCATGAAATAGGAGTAATGAGATAAGATAAATTATCTTCTAGGAATTCAGTGGTGAATGTCGCGGTAGAATTTAATCTCTTGCGTATAGTCAGTGAAACAACAAGTGTTTCCGAAGTCTTGAAGACATTATTGCTCTCAATCTTACTGAGAACCGCCTGGGTCCATAGACGTCTCTCTACATAGTCAGGGAACAGTGAGTATCATCGATGTCCTGAAGGCGTTATTGCTCTCAATCTTACGGAGAACCGCCCAATCGTTCTTCTATGTAGATGCAGGTACCTCTATGTAGTCAGGGAACAACGAGTGTCACCGATGTCCTGAAGGCGTTTTGTCCTCTCAACAAATAGTTATGTATGGAGGATCGCCCAATATTTCTTATACATAGAGGGACGCGATGAAATGCACAGCATCGAACGCTCAGCAAGTGGGAGGCCTTTCGAGAATCATATTCATCGTGGCTCTGAGAGGTACTCGATCAGAGATCGTGAAAACGGTTCACGGATCGTAAATGTGGATCGCGTCACATGCGTTCCTGAAGTCGGGTCAGAAACATGCAATATCATGATTTTATGATTCTGACCCTTGTCGAAAATCCACCATCAACATTAAGTCCCCTGCTTAGTGAGGGACAGTCATGTGCCACAGTAAGCATTAAATGGTGATTTTCTACGAGAAGAGCAGCGAAACTCAGTCGTACAAAGGTATTTTCAAAACCCCGATTTGCTCCAATGGTGTCAAGTACAAGCAAATGATCAGGTGAGGATCCTGATGGTGTGATGGAGTGTCATCTCGTGGTCACGGAGAGATGAGGCACTGCTGATTTGGACGATCGGGTATCTTGTTTTGGTCGGTTTAATTTTTGCGGGACCGAGCCCAAAAAGAAATCCTTGTTTTAGTAACAGACGTGCGTCGTTCTTAGTTAAGAAACAAACAAAATATAGTGATAAAAATTTTGTTTACGCGCTTTCACGAAAGCCATTTTTTTTAAATATGCGAGATTTCACAAAAAGGAATAAACTCTCATTTCAAAGGTGGATGCTCGTACAAGAGAAAAGGGGTTTTTTTTTTTTTTTTAATAGACGTGCGTCTGTTAGTAATAAAAATTTTGTTGATGATATTTCATGAAATTTTTTATTTTCGATATGTGAGCTTTCATAAATTTTTGAAAATATACTCGTTTCAAACACGGATGCTCGCGCGAGGGAGCAATATATATATATATATATATATATATATATATATATATTTTCAAATTTACGTGAGTTTCACGTTAAAATATATTTTTATAAAGTCAATGTTTTGATTTTGAACAACTGTTGAAAGTAGACAATTACACATGGTGAAATAATATCTGTATGTGAGTTTTCACAATTGTAGAATGGACGTCTGTCCAAATTTTGAAAAACCAGTGAATGTTCATACCATGAAAACTTATGTGAAATTAAGTTTTTTATTTTCAGCAATTGCTAGAAGAAAACAATTTTTGATAAAATACTGTTTGCATGGATTTTGTGATCTGGTAGTGTGTGCACAACACCAATGAGTGTTCACTCGGTGGGAGTCGCTCACATGGTGAAAATAATGTGAATTGTTCACATGATGGAAGTTTCGTGAATTATTCACAGTTTTATGAAAATCACGTTATGGTTGTGAATAACGAATTTTTTTCGTCTTTGCAGGTTTGAAGGAGCGAACAAATTCTCGAGATGGTAATCACTATAGCTAGTGAAATTGTAAATAGGTAACAGTTGGATAGTTACCATTTTTGTAGACGTTGTTGTGAGCACCTTTATTCCATGATTCATTATTTTATTGAATCCTGTGCTTTGTACGAATGATGTGCCGAAGTAGCCACTTTGCAAGAATGACTGACTCCCATGATGATAATTCCAAAGATGGTGTTTCCATAGATGACATCTCTACGAATGCAACTTTAAGAAATGGTACTTCTGGGACCTCTGAGTGATGGTGAGAGATCCTTCATACTGAGTTGTACTTCTGGTTATTTCATTAGATTTACCACAGGATGATCGAATAGTGAGATCCCGGATCAATGTAGACTCCACGGAAATGGAAGAAAGTCTACGGGAGCGGAGAACTCAGCAGTAAGGACTACAGGATGACGTGCAGTCCCCAGCCGTTTCTTTGGTGAGTTGTTAGCGCTCCTTGTGTCATGACTTTTCCCTGCCCATGCAATTAGGATCACGAGACCAAGCTTTGTTATTTATTTTCAGACTTTTTCTCCATGACGGTCTTCAACTTGTTCCCGGACAAACAATTTAGGAATCCAGCACTGACTAAGAAGTCGATGTAAGTGTCTCTTTCGTGCAGGTGATCGTGGCATCTCATTGAATGAAATAATAATAATTGTTATTGATGTACCCAGGAGGAAATCATTGTAGATAAGCAACATGTTGAAGAAACGTGCTCTTCTTCTTTGGGACATGAAAATATGGAGGATTCCCGAAATCCCGAACCGAATGAAGATAGTGGAGTTTCCAATGTAGATTCCGGCATTGCCGAGCCTTCAAATGATTTAGAGACTCCTCCAGTAAGTACATCTCCTGTAATTTCTTCATAGAAGTATCAAATCGTTGATTTTTGAAGGAATGAATGAGAATCCATGTAAATTTATTGATAACTTTGCTGAAATACGTCACCAGAAAATTTCAGACTTCAGAGTTTAGTAGAAACGCTGTAGAATCCTCGTCTGAAGTCGAATTTTCGCGGTCTGCATATGTATCTTCAATCCCAGGTAATTGCCAAGCTTTAGCAGAGAAGATTTTTGAACTTTGAGCATGTTTAGGGCCTGAAAAAGGCGAAATAGTGAACTTCCAGGAGACCTTCAGAACTTTTTCAGATTGCATATTGACTGTTGTTTTGGCTACATATCCTTGCTCGTCCATCCGATTGTTATAAAATTTTGATATGTTGTAGAGAACATTCATACGAAGAGAATGGTATATGACCCAACCTTAGATTCCTTACCAATTTCTCACAGTTCATCGTTTCATATAGGGCAGTGCAGAATTTCTTCAGATGTGCTTGTTTGAAAACATGTTTCATGACTTCTACACTATTTGCTCATGTCTTGGATGCATAGAAGAGAACTTAGATAGTGATATTTCACTTAATGCAGTTTTATGATTGTGTTGGGTTTCCATGTTTAAGACGCTCTAATCCCATGTAATCTTCGCATTAGATGCCAAATTCCGAAGTTGGGAATGATAGAACCAACAATGATGAATTGAGAAATCCTGGGGATGTTGATGATGAGACACGCATCCCTGCACCTCAAGACCATGAAATGCTTGGGGTTGAAGCTGCAGAGGTGACTGAAACTCCAGTTATGCCCGAGATGGTGGAACCCGAGTTGAGAATGGAAGAACTTCTCAGACAGAAGCTGTTTCTATGGCTGTTGATGCTGCTCCATTGACGGAGAACCGCGTGATAGTGCATGAATATCTTCATGCAGTGATTTATTTTACTCCTCCATTTGGTAAGACACTCCAAGGCCAGAAGTATTGTTACTCGAGATGTACTCTTTGATTGGGAGTACAACTTGAAGAATGCTGAAGAATTCGTCTTTAATCTGAAGTGGCTTCGTCAAAAGGTTGATGCTATCAAGGAGGTAGTAGAAGGCAACACACCTTTCACCAGTGAGGCCGTGATGAAGAAGATGGCTGAAGTTGCTGAGTTGACCAGGAAGTTGGAGTCAGAAAGAGCAACTTTGCAAGTCTTCGAGGATGCAGAAAAGCAGAAATCATATTTCGCCGACTTTCTTTATTTTCTTTCCATAGTCTCTCGAACTTTGAACTTCTGAGAGATGTGAGGCTTTTAGATTCCGGTTTTGGTTTTGATTTCTTGATTGGTGAGTGATTGAGGATTTTCTTTTGGGTTTTGGATCTGATAGAGATTTTTTCTTAAATAAAGAACTTTGATAAATTGCTGAATTCAAATACTGGATGCGAGTATTGCAAACGTTCTGGAGGAATCGAAAATACATGTGAAAGAAAATCCTAAAAGCAAACCAAATATTTCCGTGTCTGGTAGGGAACGTCTGAATTGCCGAATACCTCAGACATCAAAATCTTTGAGCCAATTCTCATGAGTTACTGGTATGGTCCTGCCATCCATGTTGATTAGCTTGTAGTATCCTACAATTATGGATCTTGCAACCATAAAAGGTCCTTCCCAATTGGAGCTCCTTGCAGAATGGAGATCACGTTTAGCTGTCTTAAGAACTAAATCTCCTTCCTGGAATTTGTTAGTCTTGGTTGTATGTGCCTTGAGTATCTATTGCTGATTTGGGATTCCCCGAGCAGTGGAATTCCATGGTTGTGGTACATGTGGACACTCGCGCAGAGGGAAACATCTAGGATACTGTTTATCAAACTCGACCATTATTGTGTAGATGACCGTGTTGGTGGAGTGCTGAATTTTGAGAGGTTCCGCATCTAACCACTTAGTGAAGTATTGCTGAGGCGAAACTAACCACTCATAACGTTTGGTGATAGCTAGGTTTTGAGCGGAACTGAGTCCCCGGACTAGGGCAGCATATTTGAAAGTTGGTAATACATATGTATCAGGGGGAATGAGACTTGCCTGAGTGCGAAAACTTCTGACGAATTCGTGGGCGCTTTCCCCAGGTTTTTGTTTGAGTTCCATCAATGCTTCGACTTTTCCCAAATGCTCGAACGGTTGATCATCTTCCGAGTCAGAGCTTTCTTCAATGGAGAAATGCGCAGCTGAAGATGATGATATCGCAACAACTTTTCCATCATGAATCCATGCTCGCCTAAGGACAATGTCATATCCTGGATCCTCCTTAATTATGAAGAATTTAGTTTCTGTCCAGATTGAATCATTCCTTATCTTGATAATGATGTTACCATAAGCATCTCTGGAGATTCCTTCATGGTCTCTGACTGAGATAGGAGCATGAGTTGCTTCTTGTCAAGTGATGCCAGCGTCTCTGAGGGTTTTCAAGGGGATGATGTTAACATCATCGCTTGAATTCATTTCCCTTGAGGTGGACTGTAGTGAGAAGTCCCCAGTCACACATCTCTTTGTCTGTTGCTGGAGGTTCAGGGAGCGTCTCCTGAATTGTTAGTCGTCTCCCTGACACAATGTGGTTTAGTGCAGTAAACATGTCATCTCTTTGAGCCTTTGAAAAGTACAGCAACTCGCAGACATGCTCAATTAAGGATTGAACTACTTCCTTGACCGGTTGCTCGGAGAGTGCTAACGTTCTGATAGGGAGAGGATTTTTGTGCACTCCTTCAGTACCCAATTCCCCTGAATCAGCCTTTTCTTTGAATATGCGCTTCATAGTTATGCAATCACTTGTTGGATGACTGACATATCTATGGAAGCGACAGTAGCGTGTATTTTCCACTTCTTCTTCTGTTGGATCTCTTCTGACGGGAGGTAGTTTGATCGCACCGTCTTGAATCCAGACTTCCAATAACTCGATCACCTCTTCAATGGGAAAAAGGAAATCTGGCTCTTCTTGGTCGTTCTGCTGATGCTGAGCCGGTGGTTGTGCATTTCTATCCTGTTTTTTCTTCCTTGGTGCTTTTGCAGGATGGGATACTGGAGGAGCATTCTTATGTTGTTGCGCCTCAGCTTTCCTTTTGCCTCCTTCAACAACATATATGGAAGGTTGAACATTGTATTATTTACTGACTAGGCGTCTGATGTTGCTTCAAGTGTCTCGTGGATCCTCGGTTTTGACAGTTTTTGTTCTTTCCAGTAAGGCTGGAGCAGTAGTTGCTGATCGCTTAGTCGCTTCATGGAGTTCTGAGAAAGTTTGAAACTGGAGATTTTCCAGCAAGGCTTTGTAGACAGGGATCATCCCGTTGATGCACAAGTACAACAATTGTTGTTCAGTAACATTAGGATCATGACAATCCAAGGCTTGAATTCTGAACCTCTTAACATATTCATTCGGATGTTCGGTGTTTTTCTAAGCCATTCTCCCTAAGTCAGAAAGAGTAATCTGCTCTGAAACGAAACAGTATTTCCTGTAGAAGGAATTAACCATTTCTCCCCAATTAGCGATGCTCCTTGGTGCGATGTTGTTGTACCAAATATATGCTCGGCCGGTCAGAGGCTTTGAGAACTCCTTCAGTCGGACGACATCATTGTGTTCATGTTCTCCTAATGCCTTCAGGAACCGAGAAACATGCTCTCGGGCGTTCCCCGTTCCATTGTAAAGTTTGAACGTTGGAGAAGTATATCCCTTCGGGAGATAAATCCTCTGTATAGCAGAGGAATAGGGAGGTTGATGACGATGGACAGATGGTGCCTTTCCCTTTCCTCGATCCTTCATGAATCTCTCTAGATCTTCACGAGTGATGAAACCGGCATACTCCTTTGTTGGTGGGTTTTCCGCAGCTTTGTGGACTTCATCATCGTCAACTGTGTGGACTGGAACAACTACAAGATCATATGTTTCCTCGGATTTTCCTTTCTCCTGAATCTTCTCTAACATATAGTCAGTGAGAGTTTTGAGATAATTGCACAACTCTTTCTGTGTTGCAGCCATGTCAGTCTGATTTTTAGCGAGAACTTCCTGAACCTTCATGAGATCGGCTATGGTAGGTGGATTTTCTATGACTTCCTCAGGACGTCGGTCGAAGAGAGGTTGATTTTCGTTATTGGTGTGAGGAGGAGTATTATCACCACTATTGCTGTAAGCAATAATGGTTTCTGGAATACCACCGTTGTTGCTAGTGCTAGCGATATTCACGTTAGTATTTGTAACTTAACCTGACCTAAGATCAAACATTTTGCGAAAATGTGAGATTGCAACCGAGAGATTAATCTCCACTGTGGTCGCCAATCTGTAGATGGGGAAAAACGAGCCGCCGTTTTTTTGGGAAAGTGAAGAGTCGAGCGTGCTGTCGAGACTCCTCAGCCGGGCAAAATGTTAATCCTCACACAGATGCATCGCTGCAAAGGGGGTGCTTAGATTCGGGAAATCAATCTGTATGACTCCGGCCTAAACTAAGACAATGGCCGTTCCAGAGTCAATTCGGTCGCAAAGAGGGAGATGAGTTGATCTGTATGAGGGAAGCTGAGAGTTGTGTGGGATCAGTGATGATCAAGAATTGTGGGTGTGTTGAAGGTTTCTGCAATATTGCTGAACTGCTGAAGTTGAGTTCTGTGAATAATTTTATATCGAATTGTTGACGTATGATGATGATAATCGATGATTGATGATATTCCCTCCTTATGTTATCCTCGATTGAGACTTATTTATATTGCAAGAATGATGCACCACTGATCCCTATAAGTGTGACGGTTTCTTGAGTGAAAGAGTGGGAGATCGTGGTAAAGTCAGTTCCACGTGGTGTGGAGACTTGACTGATCTTGCACCCACTACTTTGCTAACTCCTTCAACCGTTTACACGACTTACACACATTTCTCGTTGTGGATGAATCCACGTGCCGTAGACCGCCAGACCAAAACCCTAAGTGATATCCCCCATTTTTGACGTGATTGATATTTCACAAATCGTGGAGTCTGCAAGGCAGACGTGTATTAGTTGGTCAGTTGTTAACTGATTTAGACTGTGAGCCTAGTTTTGTTGAATCGAGCATAAGTGGTGAATGCTCAGCGATTGATGGATTGAGCATGTAGTTCTCTGAGATGTCAATGAATTACTGACTAGAGCGAATAAGCAAGTATTACTCAACTCGAAGAATTGTTGAATATTGAAAGTTTGTCGAGCAACTGAGCAAGTATTGCTCAATTCGACGAATTTCCGAATATCGAGAGTTTGTCGAGCAACTGAGCAAGTATTGCTCAATTCGAAGAATTCGATAATTTTGGTGTGCAACTGAGCAAGTGTTGCTCAATTCAACAAAATACTGGATATTGGTAATCTGACGTGCAGTTGAGAAAGTGTTGCTAAATTCGATAAACTACTGATGAATTACCGAATATTGATGGTTTGATCAATATTCGAGCAACTGAGCAAGTATTGCTCAATTCAAAAAAATTATTTACTGGTGCCGTGACCCAATAAAATATTAATCAAAAATATTGGTGAATTACCGAATATTATTAATTTGGATGTTGATTGCTGAATCAACATAATTTTTTGTTTGAACTTGCTTAGAATGGTGATTCGTGGAGCGTTTGTTCGAAACCCTAATTTTTGATCAATCCTTCAACAATTGGTGAATTGCTGAAAATTGGTCATGAGTGAAGAGGGACCAACCACATGGGATGATGAACGTCCATGTGATGCCCAGTGCTCGAGTGAGCACGCACCAGGGTTCTCAGTTTGAGAGTTGGTGAAAGAACGATGATCAAATGCAGGTTTCATCATTTATTGAAATATTGCTGGATTCAGCATTAGGTGACAAAACCTAGGTATGAGAGATGAGGACCGACCAAGAGAGCATGGGACCGGCTCTTGGTGGTCACGGGACCAGTTGTTGGTCATTTGAAGGATTCTCCAGTTGGTTGGAGAGAGTTCGGGCCCAGTATGAGAAATTGAGCAAATTAGGTCAGAATTATGAAAACATGTGGGACCGGATTTGTGCAAGCCCTAAGAATGACTCTGGTCGGTCATGGAGGCATGCACGTGTTGCCGTGGTGTCCGTGTTTCCATACTGAGAGTTTCAGTATTTTCTGATGCGCGTTCGAGCAACATAGTGAATTTTCAGAAGAGTTTCATCTTGACTGAGAATTCTCGATTTTTGTTGGAATGAGCATGTATGCTCAATTCATCAATATTTTAAAAATATCAAAATAAAAGTGTTTTAATATTTAAAATTACCTTGAGAGGCTAGCCAGTCGTGCGACTATGTTGGCTTTTGGTTTTTCGTGATTTGAGCAATATTTGAGAAAATATGGAGAAATCATGAATTTTGCTCAAACCCAGGAGTTTCATGAATTGAGGAAAATAATAATTATGCAAGATTAGGGATTGCAAGGTATGGGACCGACCATGGCTAGGTCATGGCCAGCCGCCTAGGTTTCCCGGTCCCGCACACCTTTCCCTATTTTATTATTTTCATGAATCCTTGAAGTTATGGAGAATCCACGAGTTTTTGTTGAAACGGAGGAGTTTCGTGAGATTAGAGAATAATAATTATAAAAAGCTAAGGATTGTGAGGTGTGGTACCAGCCACGGCTTAGGCATGGCCGGCCGGTTAGGTTTCCCGGTCCTGCACACCTCTCTTTATTTTATAATATTATTTCGTGAATCCACCAAGTTATGGAGAATTCACGAGTTTTACAAAAACAAGGAAAGTTGCTAAATCGAAGGAGTTTTCTTGAGTTCACGAAATAACAAAAAATAAGGAAAATAATGGGAGAGGCACGGACCGACCATGGCTAGGGCACGGCCGGCCTACTGGTGGGCCCGTCCCTTATTATTTTATTAATATTTATTGTTTTCTCCTGTTTTGCGAAGGATTCCTTATTATTTCATATTTTTGGACACTCGTTCGTGCATCCAGGTGCTCAGTCGTGCATCATTGCTTAGTACACTCGCATCATTTTTGTAGGGCTTACTCAGTGATGGTCCAGATGCCCGGTTGTTGAGTATCTATTACTAATCTATGAATTCAATGGAGAATAATCCATGAAACAGAGTAGTAAAAATGAGTAGTTTTTATCATCAATTCATAGGATCAGCTGTGGATTCGACCATGAATTCGGAATAATAAAATAGGTATTACCATTCCATGGGATCGTGGATTCGACCATGAAATTGGAGTAATAAAATAAGTGGTGATATTACCATTTCATGAGACCAGCCGTGGGTTCGACCGTGAAATTGGAGTAATATCTATTACCAGATCATGAGATCAGTCGTGGATTCGATCATGAAATCGGAGTAATACATTTATCTATTACCATTTCGATCATGAAATAGAAGTAATGAGATAAGATAGATTATCTTCTAGGAATTCAGTGGTGAATGTCACGGTAGAATTTAATCTCTTGCGTATAGTCAGTGAAACAGCAAGTGTTTCCGAAGTCCTGAAGACGTTATTGCTCTCAATCTTACGGAGAACCTCCTGGGTTTATACACGTCTCTCTACATAGTCAGGGAACAGTGAGTATGACCGACGTCCCGAAGGCGTTGTTGCTCTCAATCTTACGGAGAACCGCTCAATCGTTCTTCTATGTAGAGGCAGGAACCTCTATGTAGTCAGGGAAAAGCGAGTGTCACCGACGTCCTGAAGGCGTTTTGTCCTCTCAACAAACAATTATGTATGGAGGACCGCCCAATCTTTCTTCTACATAGAGGGACGCGATGAAATGCACAACATCGAACACTCTACAAGTAGGAGGCCTTTCGACAATCATATTCATCGTGGCTCTGAGAGGTACTCGATCAGAGATCGTAAAAACGGTTCATGGATCATAAAATATGGATCGTCACATGCGTTCCTGAAGCCGAGTCAGAAACATGCAGTTTCATGATTTTATGATTTTGACCCTTGTCGAAAATCCACCATCAACAATAAGGATATCATCAAAGAATACCAATATGAACTTCCTAAAATAAGGTTGGAAAATGTCATTCATCAATGCTTGGAAACTTGCTGGGGAATTGGTGAGCCAAAATGGCATTACCAAGAACTCATAATGCCCTTGGTGTGTCTTGAAGGCTGTCTTGTGAATGTCAGCTGGAAAGACCCTTATTTGATGATAGCCAACCCTTAAGTCTATCTTGGAGAGAACCTTGGCACCCTTAAGCTCATCCAAAAGTTCATCTATGACCGGGATTGGATACTTATTCTTGATTTTAATTTCATTTATCATTTTATATTATATACAAAACCTCCAGCTTCCATCCTTCTTTTTGACAAGCAATATTGGAGATTAGAATGGACTGTGACTTGGCCTTATAACTCCAGAAGTTAACATTTCTTGTACCAGCTTTTCCACCACATCTTTCAGAATGTAAAGTATCATATAGAGTCTTTGATTTGGAGGGGATGACTGTGGTTGTAATGGAATGTGATGATCATGACTCCTAGTAGGAGGAAGGGTGGTAGGTTCTGTAAATATGGATTGAAAGGAATCGAAAAGTGGCTGAAGATCAGGAGGGGTTATGTTTTTTTTATCTTCACCAGTAATAGAGAACAGATGCCCTACAATCTCATGCTTGTGCTTTTTCATATACTTGTCACACTCCTTACCTGTCATTAAGGATACTCCAGTATACTCATTAACGCCCTATAACACCACCTTTTGTCCATTCCTGTGGAAGGATATGGTTAATTTCTTAAAGTTAAACTGCATGGGGCTCATTCCTTTCATCCAATCCACTCCAAGTACCATGTCACAACCTCCAAGAGCTAGTATTCTCATATCAAACTGAAATTTATTATTCTGCATTTCCCACTGGAAGTTTGGACACTTAGCTGAATTAACTAATTTGTTACCATCAACAACAACTACTTGAAAGGAAGCAGTGGATTCAATATAGAAACCACTCAATTTAGCTACTTCAGGGTCTATAAAGTTGTGGGTGCTGCCACTATCCACAAGTATAGTAATGGGATGCTTGTTTTGAGTTATGCCATGTATCTTAATTGTGCTTGGAGACATGTTACCTGCCAGGGCATGAACTTAAATCTCCACATCTCCATCAGTCACTTCTTATATCACTGGAGAATTTGCTGGGGAATCTTCTTCAGAGAAAGTGGGCTCTTCCTCCTCAGCTACTAACATAAATAGTTGTTACCTGATACATTTATGTCCATCCTTAAATTCTTCATCACAATTGTAACACAGTCCCTTATCCTTCCTTGCCTTCATCTCAGCATAAGTGAGTCTTCTAATTGGAGGCATTTTTGGGCTGGTGGACACACTTCCTCTTGGTGATGGTGAAGTAGATTTTGGACTGGTGAAAAAACTCCTATGGCTTTGAGGAATAGATAGTGGATGCAGGCTGTTGGTTCTGAGCTTTTTAGTTGTGCTATGAATGAGCACTTCTTGCATTCTGGCTAAGTAAATCGCCATCTCCAATGTAGCTGGTGAAAACATTTGAACACCAATCCTCAATTCTTCTTTGAGTTCACTGATAAAACTAGAAGTGAAGTAATCTTCAGTGAGGTGCCTATTCTTTGCTAGCATAAGTTCCTTCAATTGCTCAAATACCTCATGATATTCTAAGACCGTACCCGTTTGACTCAATTTGTTAAATTCTCCCACTATATCATCATGTCCAAGCTCTTGGAAGCATGAACATAGATCTTTAATGAACACATCCCACATTATAAACTCCTTACCCACCTGGTAATCTTGAAACTAAACATCAGCTCTCCCTTCCAGATACATGGATGCAACATATACTTTTGCTCATCATTTAAAGGATGCAGTGGAAAATATTTAGAGCATTTCCTAACCCACGATCTATGATTAACACCATCAAATATAGGAAAATCAACTTTAAGCATATGAGTTTGAGAGAGATGAGAATTCTCACCAGTAAAGAAATTGCCACCATTAGATCGTTCATCATGACCAGGCATAATTGGAGTTTCAAGAAGGCCATCTCCAGATTTAGTTGATTGGATCCGGAATTCTTCTAACAACTTCCTGGATTATGCCTTATACATATCCATCATGGTCGACATCAGCAGCGGAAAGGGTGAATCTTGTTTAGCTTTAATTTTTAACACTTCCCTTGTTAGGTTTTCATTAAATTGAAGTACTGAGGTTAACTGCTTCGTTAAAGCTTCAAATTCAGCTTTACTCACCATGGTTGAAGGTCACTCAGAACCGAGTGCTCTGATACCACTTGTAGTAGTTGATACTACAATGGCTATACAGAAACAACCCTAGAACATGAAAGGATACGACAGGAGTAGAGAGGAAGGGAGGAGAAGAGAAGTTAGGGTTTGATAGAGAAAGAAGAAGAGAGAGAGAGCAGACAAATTTGGATAAGAAGAACAATTCACTAACAAACAATTCATGTCCACCTCTCACAACCACATGCGACTATATGGATAGTATTCAATTACCCAGTGTGCGAAGCACGCGACTCAAACAACTAACGGTGAATAAAACAATTATTGACTAATAATGGATAGACTTATAAAGGCACCCAACTAATTGGCAAGCCCAGAAAATGGGACATGACATGTTAGAGCACTGCTCGGTCGAACTCTCAAGTGTTGCTATCTCAATCTTATTTGTCAAGTTTAGTTGTCAAAACTATAAGTCTTTATTTATAGTCTACTTATAACTAAGTCTTGGATTAGGATAAAATTTATAGTTGAGCTTTAGACTTCACAGTTTTCATCGATTGAAGACGAAGAACTACTAAGGGGAGCTTGTGGAACTTCATCAACAAAAGGTATGTGGAGACTTAAACTCATCTATCATTCAAAAGTATATTTCTACTTTATCTCCTATTTGAGACAGACGTCGTATAGCTATATAGACTTCGATTATACACATTTGATATTTCGAGCTTAGTTTAACTCGCTTACATATTTCTAGAAATATGTGTTCATAAGCTTTCTCTTTAACCAATTTCATCTTATATTCTTGACGAAAGTCAAAAGATGATCATGTAAAACTCGCCTCGTAACATCTTATATGATTTTTGTGAGACAATCATTTGGTGTAGACTCGAAATATTTCGTATTGATCATTTGATTACTTGAAATTTTTTGAAGCTAATAATTTGTGTGAGACAGCTATTGTCGTCTTCTAAAGAATGTTTCAATAATTGAATTGAGAGTTTAGAACAATTAACCATTGATTAGATAGAGCACAATATGCATACTTGTATGCTAACTATTACAAGTTATTCCAAGTCCGGGAACCATAGTAGTGTTAGAGCATAGCTCGGTTGAACCCACCAAGCGTTGGTATGTCAAGTTTGGTTGTCATATTTTAGTGAATCAAAACTCATGTTAAGAGTGCTTGATTATGTACTAGAGTCAACTTCATATAGGTTAGCTTGAAAGTATTAGGATATGAGACATTACAAGCATTGCGAAGACTTGAAGATGTGAAGAAGCAAGGAGCTACAACGACAATAATCATCCTTCCACTTGAGGTTAGTGATATTTGACTTGAACTATTTCATTCCCTAACGTATCTTTCAAGTCGTGCATATTGAAAACAAAACTGTGAAGCATGTTTGAACTCTAGATAGACATGGTATTAAGGAATACAATACGAAATTTATTGCTTAACCATTAAACTTTGTAGATAAGACATCACCATAATCATTTGAATGCTATTGTGATTATGTATGGGTATGAGGTGAGGATTTCATCTTAGGGAACAATGTTTACATGTGTTCTAAGGAAGTAAATTCATGAACTTGGTTAGAGAATCGAAAAGGAAATCGCCAGGTGTTATTGGTTTTATTATTCATTGCATATCTTATGAACAACCAATATGTGTGATTAGTAGAACCGCTCATGACTTGTTTGTTTTCTTTGTAAAACTATTCACAAAGGCCTGACTTATGTATTGGTATGTGAAAAAGCGGGGGTCTAACAACCACACCCAATATTTCACTTAGCAATCTGTATGGACAAACTCCAATATACTTTCTAGAGAATCAACTATACAGTCAGACTCAATCCAGATAAAAGTATATCAAAGAGTTAATATCTCAATCTCTCGATTTGATCTATACTCAAGCAAATAGAAATCTGCGAGTCTTTATTAAATAGTAGAGAGATAACTTGGATGGTACCAAAGACCAATATCCAAGTGTCAATCAATTTAAGTCAATAACCAAAGGTTGGATATTCTAATTGATTGAACCTAACGCACAACCTGTGATATTTCAATTATAAAGATAAACAATTTAATGTGGAAATAGAAATAACACAGACACCAGAATTTTGTTAACGATGAAACCGCAAATGCAGAAAAACCACGGGACCTAGTCCAGATTGAACACACACTGTATTAAGCCGCTACCGACACTAGCCTACTCCAAACTAACTTCGGTCTGGACTGTAGTTGAACCCCAACCAATCTCACACTGATCCAAGGTACAACTATGCTCCTACGTCTCTGATCCCAGCAGGATACTACGTACTTGATTCCCTTAGATGATCTCACCCACAACCAAGAGTTGGTACGACCCAAAGTCGAAGATTTTAATGAACAAATCTGTATCACACAGAAAAGTCTACAGTAATATATAAATCCGTCTCCCACGAATATACCTACGAGTTTTGTTCTGTCTTTTGATAAATCAAGGTGAACAGGAACCAATTGATAATCCGAACTTATATTCCCGAAGAACAGCCTAGTATTATCAATCACCTCAAAATAGTCTTAATCGACGTAGCGAAAAAAGATATTGTGGGATCACAAACGATGAGAAGAAGATGTTTGTGATTAGTTTTTATCTTGCCTATCGGAGATAGAAATCTCAAGCCAATTATTACAATTATACTCGTACGATAGAAACAGCAAGATCAGATCTCACAACTACAAGAAAGTAGTATCGGTCTGGCTTCAAAATTCCAATGAAGTCTTTAAGTCGTTAACCTGGTTTAGAAGAAAAAACCAAAGTTTAAAGGGGAATCTAGCTTAGCACAACTTGTATCACACAGAATGTGTGGGGATTAGGTTTCCCAGTTGCTAGAGTTCTCCCTTATATAGTCTTTCAAATCAGGGTTTGCAATCAATGTTAGCTCGGTAACAAAGCATTCAATATTCACCGTTAAATGAAAACCTGATTAGATTCAAGCTAATATTTATCAACCGTTAGATCGAAAACATAGCTTGTTATACACAAATGAAATGCACGTTGCTAGGCTTGTGTAACCGTACCCAAACTTGTACATTAGTTGGTTCAACAATAGTTAATCAAATGGTTAGCCATATGATCACTTTCATATCAACCATATTCTTCTTCAACATAACTAGTTCAAATGACTCAAATGAACTAGTTAGAGAGTTGTTCAATTGCAAGAAAATCTTATGTACTACACAAGACACAATTGAAGTAAAAATTATGTGATTCACACGAATCGGTTCATGAACTATATAGCCACGGTTTGCAATTGCATTCCTTAGTTAATATGAATAAGTTCACAATCATCGTTTTTAGATATAACCTACTCAAGTTCGCGGACTGGGTTCGCGGACTTAAGTTCCCGGATGGAGTTTACAAAGTCCAGCAGAAATTATCGGGTTTGAGAACTTCGCCAGTTCGCGGACTGGGTTCACGGACTTAGCTCTCGCACTACTCCGGTTCACTTGATCAACAAAGTTCGTAAACTTCGGTTCAAGGAATAAAGACTTATACATATATGTGTTTCCACAACAATGCTTATATCCTCCAATGGTTATATAATCTAAACTCTCATTTCAATCATTGAAAAATTCTCAGAGGACCTTATATAGTTGTTATTCACAAACCATTTTTCGTCAGAGCAATTTTTAAAGTGATTGAAACATAACATGACTTTCGTCACTAGGTAAATATGAACTTGGCTAAAGCGAAAGCTTACCAACACATATTTTGAGAAATAGATAAGCGAGATAAACTCGGCTCGAAATACCAAATGTGTATAATCTAAGTCTATATAGCAAAACAACTTTTGTCTCGAGATAGGAGATAAATATACTTTTGAGTGATAGATAAGTTCAAGTCTCCACATACCTTTTAGTCGATGAAGATCCACCAGTTCCTTGAGTAGTCCTTCGTCTTGTATGATGATTGCCATGCAGTTCTTGAGCTCAACTACACTTTCTATCCTAGTCTGAGACCTTAGATATAGTAGACTAGAAATCAAGACTTATAGTTTTGATCACTAACATTGACAAACATGCTTGAGATAGCAACACATGCGAGTTCGACCGAGCAATGCTCTAATAATCTCCCCCTTTATCAATTTTAGAGACAAAACTATCAATACATATGGAATACAAAAAAATATATAAATAAAATTTTGTAGATCCTATTCCACATGCCTAATCTTCAACATTACTCGAAATCTTCGTCACTTCCAAGTACTCCAATGATCCCAAAGGTTGTAAGTTTAGCATCATCGTTGTTGAAAATCCGTAGCTATAACAACGAAAAAACAAGAGTTCTCAATCATTGTTATACAGTGTCATAGTATCATTACACAACGTCATAGTTCAATTGTATCACAACTTTAACAACAATACTATGGTGATATGTTACTCCCCCTTAGTCAATACTCCATCTCACATGGAAACCACTCCCCCTTACATAATGATCCGAAAACCATATGTATTTGTAGTGTGAACTACATATTAATTCTCCCCCTTTTTGTCAATAAAATTGGCAAAGGTACAAGAACGGGATCCTAATGAAATTTCCGAAAGAGACATTTCATGACCAAAAAAAAGCATATATCATCTTATTTAGATGCAATCATAAAGCCGAAGCTAAATGCATTCATCAAGGAGTCTATAAAGATACAAGATAACCCCTATAATATTCCACATCCGCACTCCCCACAAAGATTTGACAATGAAACACAAGTTCAATTAAGAACTCTCCCCCATAAAATGTCATTCCCGAAAGAAAAACAAGAGCGACCTTAATTTCAAAAATAAAAGAAGGATTTCTTTGGATATAACAAATCACATACAAGTATGAATTTGAATCAAAAATATTCAATTAAATTAACCATAAGAGAACCCATGATTAATTTAATCAAACATGCTCAACATAAGTAAACTTATGGAGACTTAAAAACACTCAATTTGATTAATCACAAGAAATCCCATAATTAATCTAATCGAAATACACAACTAAACTAATCACAAAAGTAATCAATTTAATTGGTCATGCTCGACACAAAGTATCTCATGGAACAACAACTATGTCAAAACAATGACTCAGTCGATAGAGCTCAACATAAGACACCTTATGGAACAACACAGTATGTACACAAAAATTGTGGATCGGAAATCGACCTTATACCGTGGAATAAGAAAGTACTCATTCTATTTTCCACCACCATTTGCACAATGACATTCAATAGATATAATCCTTGTAAACAAAAGATTCTAACCTATCTTCCATCAATAATTGACATAATAGGCTTAACTTTTGTATTTGTCAAAAGTCAATTCATTCTTTTATCAATACATGCATATCAATTCATGAACGACTTTACTTTTGACAAGGTATAGGACAATCAAGTTCACATACGCAAACATACATATCCCATAACAATATTGCAATATATATAACCATAAAGATTAATACTGCAAAAATCATCTTTCAAACAGTTTAAACAGATAAATATAAAAACATGAAGATGAAAACGTTGTACATAGCTATGTGTAATCACAATAATGGCTATTCCAAACTCTAGTTATTCTTTTAAACAAAACAAGAAATAAATTCTCATCCGAAGATTTACTAGGCATCAAGACAAACTCGTAATGCACATATAATATGATTTGTCCTTAGAGGGTAGAATCAACCTTTTTCGCCCGGATTTACACCAAGAATAGCTGCCAAAGGCGTATAAAAGGCTTTCTTAACAAAGAAGAACATACAAAGTCATTAACGACTATGCACCATAGTTCACATAAAATGATTGTGAACATTCAAGAACCCCATAGCAATGCGTACTACAGCCCATTCTTGAACTTACTTCTTTGTGATTCACCAAAAACATTCTTGCTAAGTCTACTAATGATCTAGAAGGGTAGTACTCCAAGAATCCAAGTGCCCAAGTCCAAGAAAATTGGAACAAGTGCGACGAAACGGAGCAAAACACTCAAAACAAGAGACGGGAAAAATACAAATATTACCTCATCCAAAATCAATAATTCTCATCTCCATTTTGAAGACAATTCAAAGAGGAAGAGAATGCAAAAAGAATGAGTTCATTCTGAGTTCGGACGAAGAAGTTACGGCCAAAACAAGTCGATCGAATATCGACGTCCATAGGCAAATATGCATAAGGGTTTGCAAACGAATTTTCAAGTCAGCGAACTTAAACCCCTGGATTTTGATTTTAAAAGATGGTAAGCATACCAAGTATGTGTACCATGGAGTCCAAACATCCCGAACTACTATTTTCAAACCTAAACACTTAAGAACCTAAAACACAGATCAAGTTAGGTAGAAATGAACGATAAGCAAGGTACATACATCATTATGAGTACTCTAAGAAAAATAAAAAACACAACCTTTGCTCAAGTTTATAGACATACCTTTTTAGAAGAATCCAATCAAATTCTGTAGCCTTACCGAACATAATTTGTGCGCCCCAATTTTCGTGCTTCCCTCACCGTATACATAGCAGGGCGTTCATTGGTGAGGATGCACTTACAACACAATCAAGTTGTGTTGAGGTGAACAATATCTTGCTCACCACAAGTAACTTTTGAATTATCACGAAAGAGATCGCTTTTAGAACCTTTCACATCCAAATCCATCTTTCCAAAGAACTTGTTAAGTTCCAACATCATGGATACTGCCTTCTCCATAGTCATGGAATTTTCTGGGAGATCATTCATTTTCATACTCAAAACATCATCGACTTTATTTGGTATCCACTTCTGAGTGCGTTTAGGAACAAGTGGAACCTTCTTCCCGTTACTCTCTTCTAGAATTCTCGGAAGAGAATTGGATTAACTATTATTTTACAAGTTAGTCTTTCTCCAATTGGGAGCATCGGATCTTGTCTTCGTCTTTACGAAGTTATCCTTTTGATAACCATTACAATTGTGAAAAGGATTCGTATGACGTTTATAGGCAAATCTAGGTTTATCACAGCATTGATTCCTTTGCCTAAATGTTGGATAATTACAACCTGTAACGTTAAGGGGATTAGTCTTAACATATGATCTTGGTTTCACAACTTCTTGTGATGTCCAAACAAGAACATCATGAAGTTTCTCATTCCTTATACAGAAACGACATCTCCTTTCCAGGTAACCTTTATTTACGCAATAGTGGCAAACATAAGGAATGTTCTTACCTCGTTCTATGTGTGCTGACTTTGGAGGTTGATAAACTTTGCTCTTTTGAACCTTAACTGCCGGTGAAGGTATTTAACTTTTGAAATCAGTGGAAACCTTTTGTTGAGAAGAATCACTAGCCTTGACAAATTTTACCTCTTTGCTAATACTTGGAGCATCTATTCCCTTATAGCCCAATACTCGTGTATCACGATGATTTTTACTTTCTCCTAGCATAGTGGTTAATTTGCTTGAACTAACATTGAACCTTTTCAAGTCATCTTCCAACATCTTGATTTTATCAAGAGCAGCAGCTAAATCAGCCTCAAGGCGTTTTTCTCGAGCGAGACAAGCACTTTCTCTGTCATCAAAACTAATTTTTTGAGAGTTAAACCTTGCTTCGGATTCTGCAAGTTTCTCTTCCAACAAAAAGTACTTTTGATAAAGATTATCACATTCAAGTGACTTCATACGTAGGTTTTCCTCAGAATCCTTGAGGATCGATTCGTTAGAATGATTCGAAAAATAAACACCTGCGTAGCATCTTCTCAATTTCTTGTTTTCTCGACAGAGAAGAGTCAGAAGAGGTGAGACATGATAAGTTGTAATCTTCTTCATATTATACAAATCCAAAAACTTAACATACTCTGAGACTTCCTCATTAACATCTCTATCAATATCTGAATCACCTTCATCAGAAAGTTCATACAACTGTTCTTCTAGGATAGTTTCCCAATCAACAGTTTTTACATCAAGAGAATGTTTAGATATTGACTTAGATGTGACAGTTCTCTCAGGTAAATCCAAGTTTTTAGAATCATCTGGTAGTTTCTGAACTGGTACGTTATTAGAGATAGACTCGTCCATAATCAGATCGCTACAAACACAGACTTGTAAGGTATTTAACGTGTTTGCCTGCTCTAATACCAATTGAAAAAGCGGGGGTCTAACAACCACGCCCAATATTTTTCTTAGCAATATGTATGGACAAACTCCAATATACTTTCTAGAGAATCAACTAGACAGTCAGACTCAATCTAGATAAAAGTATATCAAAGAGTTAATATCTCAATTCTCGATTTGATTTATACTCAAGCAAATAGAAATCTGCGAGTCTTTATCAAATACTAGAGAGATAAATTGGATGGTATCAAAGACCAATATCCAAGTGTCAATCAATTTAAATCAACAACCAAAGATTGGATATTTTAATTGATTGAACCTAACGCACAACCTGTGATATTTTAATTATAATGATACACAATATAATGCGGAAATAGAAATAACACATACACCAGAATTTTTTTAACGAGGAAACCGCAAATGAAGAAAAACTACGGGACCTAGTCCAGATTGAACACACACTGTATTAAGCCGCTACAAACACTAGCCTACTCCAAACTAACTTCAGTCTGGACTGTAGTTGAACCCCAACCAATCTCACACTGATCCAAGGTACAGTTATGCTCCTACATCTCTGATCCCAGCAGGGTACTACGTACTTGATTCCCTTAGTTGATCGCACCCACAACCAAGAGTTTCTACGACCCAAAGTCGAAGACTTTTATAAACAAATCTGTATCACACAGAAAAGTCTTCAGTAATATATAAATCCGTCTCCCACGAATATACCTACGAGTTTTGTTCCGTCTTTTGATAAATCAAGGTGAACATGAACCAATTGATAATCCAGATTTATATTCCCGAAGAACAACCTAATATTATCAATCACCTCACAATATTCTTAATCGACGCAACGAAAAAAAAATATTGTGGAATCACAAACGATGAGACGAAGATGTTTGTGATTAATTTTTATCTTGCCTATCGGAGATAGAAATCTCAAGCCAATTATTACAATTGTACTCGTACTATAGAAACAACAAGATCAGATCACACAACTACAAGAAAGTAGTATCAGTATGGTTTCACAATCCCAATGAAGTCTTTAAGTCGTTAACCTGGTTTAGAAGAAGAAACCAATTTTTAAAGGGGAATCGACTTTAGCTTAGCACAACTAGTATCAGACAGAATGTGTGGGGATTAGGTTTTCCAGTTGCTAGAGTTCTCCCTTATATAGTCTTTCAAATCAGGGTTTGCCATCAATGTTAGCTTGGTAACAAAGCATTAAATATTCACCGTTAGATGAAAACCTGATTAGACTCAAGCTAATATTTATCAACCGTTAGATCGAAAACATAGCTTGTTATACACAAATGGAATGCACGTTTCTAGGCTTGTGTAACCGTTCCCAAACTTGTACATTAGTTGGTTCAACAATAGTTAACCAAATGGTTAGCCATATGATCACTTTCATATCAACCATATTATTTTTCACCATAACTAGTTCAAATGACTCAAATGAACTAGTTAGAGAGTTTTTCAATTGCAAGGAAATCTTACGTACTACACAAGACACAATTGAAGCAAAAACGATGTGATTGACTCAAATCGGTTCATGAATTATATATCCACGGTTTGCAATTGCATTCCTTAGTTAATACGAATAAGTTCATAACCATCGTGTTAGATATAACTTACTCAAGTTTGCGGACTGGGTTCGCGGACTTAAGTTCCCGTATGGAGTTTACAAACTCCAACAAAAATTCTCGGGTTTGAGAACTTCGCCAGTTCACAGACTGGGTTCGCGTACTGAGTTCGCGGACTTATCTCACGTACTACTCCGGTTCACTTGATCAACAAAGTTCGCAAACTTCGGTTCAAGGAATAAGGACTTATACATATATGTGTTTCCACAACAATGCTTATATCCTATAATGGTTATATAATCTAAACTCTCATTTCAATCATTGAAACATTCTAAGAGGACGTTATATACTTGTTATTTACAAACCATTTTTCGTCAGAGCAATTTTCAAAGTGATTGAAACATAACATGACTTTCGTCACTAGGTAAAGATGAACTTGGTTAAAGCGAAAGCTTACCAACACATATTTCGAGAAATAGATAGGCGAGATAAACTCGGCTCGAAATACCAAATGTGTATCATCTAAGTCTATATAGCAAAACGAATTTTGTCTCAAGATAGGAGATAAATAGACTTTTGAGTGATAGATAAGTTCAAGTCTCCACATACCTTTTAGTCGATGAAGATCCACCAGTTCCTTGAGTAGTCCGTTGTCTTGTATGATGATTGCCATGGAGTTCTTGAGCTCAACTACACTTTTTATCCTAGTCCGATACCTTAGCTATAGTAGACTAGAAATCAAGACTTATAGTTTTGATCACTAACATTGACAAACATGCTTGAGTTATCAACGCATGCGAGTTCGACCGAGAAATGCTCTAACAGTATGACTTTTATTAGTGAAACCGATCCTAAGTAATCACCTGAGATGGTATGATCGGGTTTGTGATTTTATGTCTGACCAAAACTGGGAAAAGGGGAACCGATCCTAGTAAGAGGTGCAGTACATCACAAATAGGAACCGATCCTTGTATGAGGTACATCAGGTTTATAGCAGACAGTGGAACCGATCCTATGGACATGTGCAACACGTTTTTAGGCAAAGGGGAATCGATCCTATGGACATGTGCAACACATTCAAGTTAGATACCATATATATGTGTGGAACTGATCCTAGTACCTAGTCAACCGAATTTTGGAAAGCTAGTATGACTATGCACAATACTCACATGGAAGTAAGACCGAAACTTGTTTTGGTAGAACCATTAAACCCATGATTTGTGATTGAATGTTATTTGACCAATCGCATAGTTCTTGAAAGACAGATGAACCAATTCTAAACTTGTTTGCAAGTGTGGCAAATTGGTTTCAAGGTTGTAAGTATGAAAGAGAACTTACAAAGTTAGGATGTCGACATACTTTGAACACGTGATGTGAATGTTTATTATTTAATTGTTCAAAGTTATTCCTTAATATCTAAGGGAAGAGAATCCCAGGATCGAAACAAAAATAAGTTAAGAATCTTTTAATTAAGGTTATTAATTTTATTTTTAGGAAAATAAGAATTAGTAATGTGCATTTAGTAATTAAAGATTTTCTTTGAGATATCAATCATTATTTTTGGACAGAGCATTTTCAGGAATTATGGAAACCGAATTTGTGCTTTAATGAATATCTTGAGAATATTTTTGGTTTTGGAAATTGCTTGGTGTCCAAACTTCCTAGTCTATAAATACTTGAACTTTGCATTTCTAACAAACTAATCCTTCGTAACAGCAAACTACCTCTTATTGTGTTGCTACTGGTGAATCCGCCTATTCGGAGAGGAGAGTAACCTAACTAGGTGAAATCTCTTACGGCCGCTCAGTTTAAAGTCTTCTTTGGGATTGAGAAGCTCTACGAATACCGTTGGTGGGAAACTAGATAATTGCAGTTTATCATTTGTTTTCATTGATTGGTTAACTAACGGTGGTTGAATTTTGACTGCACCTAGTTTGTTTATGCTTGAGGATCGTCTCTTCTGATATAAGATTCACTCAAACTAGTTCAGAGTTTAGACAAGGATCTTTAGATTGTTTGTAGTTCTAAAGACGATCTTATGATAATCCATTGTTAACAGACTCCGTTCTGTGCGTGATTGATCACAAGAGATTCAAGTGATTGTGCGCAGGTGTTTATTGAAGATCTAAGAAGATTTGAAGATGAAGAAGATATTGAAAATTTCTCATTTGTGGGTTCATAATCTTTGGTGTGCATAATACTTGTTTCGGTAAAAAGCGGATCCAATTAATAATCGGTTTTATCCTTGTGATAGAATTGGATTGATTAATTGAGTAGATCGGTATCAACACAATTCTTTGGATTTAAGAGTGTTGATCGTAAAATCTTAACGATTACTTTGGTAATTGAACATAAGATAGATCTAAGGACCTGACAAAGGAGTTTATGTTAAGATAAACAGAAGAGCCTTTGTTCGACTCATATCACTTGGTTGAAGAGAGTTGATTCCAAACAGATTTGTTGTTCCTTTACTGTTTGGAATACGAACCAAAGGAATTGTTCCAAGTACATGACTTATTTATAAGTTGGAGGCGTGGGAATACATACGGAACTAGGTGAACCATAGGTTTAGTTGCTTGGTCTCAACTATACGAAGTTAGGTGTAATTTTGTGTAGCGGATTAATCCTGATAGTATTCAATTCTGGACAAGGTCCCGGGGTTTTTCTGCATTTGCGGTTTTCCTCGTTAACAAAATCTTATTGTGTCATTTACTTTTATTTTCCGTATTATAATTGTTTTATTATAATTAAAGTAAATTACACAAACGTTTATTCCTATTTAATTGATAAGTTAATCATATTGTGTTTGGTTAAGTCCGAACCTTTTTATCAAGTAAACATACTTCATTGTTGTATTGTCTCGATCTCATATCCATAGACGATCACACGAAGTGTGAACTGATTAGTTGCATTGTCTCGACTCAGTCCATAGACAATCACTTTCGGAGAAAGGACTTATAGGTAGGAAAAGTTTTAGATTGAGGTATATTTGGGTACCCTCGTCTTTTCAATTGGTATCAGAGCAGGCAAACACGAAAAGATCTAACAATATGTGTTTGGTGCGATCCAACCTATAAGAATGAACTCGAGTTCTCATGAATCGACTTCAATTAACGTACTGCCAAGATTTGACGGAACAAACTATCTATGGTGGAAATCTGCTATGAGATCTTTTCTTCAATCACAAGACTTTAATACATGGCTATAAGTCGCTGATGGTTATACTCGTCCAAAGATAGAAAATTCGGAAACTGAGTTTAAACGTTTAGTAGATTTTTCGAACGAAGAAAATGCTCTTTCAAAGCAGAATTCAGATGGTTTGAATGCTATAATACATGCTGTAAGCCGTGATCTACAACATCATGTATCAACATATCAAACTTCGAAAGAAGCTTGGGATAATCTTCAGATCATATTCGAAGGAAATTCATCAGAGAAAGAAGCTAGACTTCAAACTCTCACTTCCGATTGGGAAAACCTTCGAATGGATGACAACGATACTTTTGAAGAGTTTCATGTTAAGCTCTCTGAGAGAATAAATACTTATTTCTCATTAGGAAATACTATTTATGAAAAGGATATAGTATGCAAGATTCTCAGATCGTTTCCATCTAGATACGATTCTAAGAAGCATGCAATCATAGAAGCAAACGATCTTTCAACTCTCTCACGAAGCACACTCGTTGGTAAGTTAAAGATCTTTGATCATGAATCATAGTTTATTCAAGGTAAAGGAATCGCTTTTAAAGATGCAAGAATTCCGAAAGCTCCAATTGAAAGGAATAGAAAAATGGATGATTCATATGAACAGATTGCTGAAAATTCTGATGATGAAATTGAACATTGATTATCATTGATTACTAGACAGTTTCGAGTCTAAGAGATTCGTTAAGGATACTCATCGATCTTCTCGCCCACATGATCGAGTACCTGTCAAAAAGGATCATGAAGAAGATGATGATTATCATCCACAATGCTTCAAGTGTAAAGGGTTTGGTCATATTGCTAAAGACTGTCCCAATCTTAAGAAATACAGTGGAAGCAAGGCTCTGGTTGTAACTCTGGATGAGACCTCTGATTCATATGATTCTAAAGAAGAGGAAACAGCTAATATTGCATTATTTGTTAGTCTTATTCCTTCCTCCTCCATTAGTGATTTAACCATTTTAAGAATGTACATGTCTTCCGATGTTATTAAATCACCTAATGGTAAAGGGAAAAATAAGACAAGATGCAAAAACTGTCTCAAAAACAGAATTGATAAGAGTTGTGTATGCAATTCCAGTCAATCCCAAGATACTTCGTTAGTTCGAGGTAACAAAAGGAAATCTTTTCATACTATACTAGATCAAGAACACTCTGGTTGTTCAAAATTCCATAATTAGAGAAAATCTCATATTAATGCCACCTGATCGGTATTAGAATTCTTTCCTCACCACGTGTGCCAAATCTTTGAGTGAGGAAGAAGAAAAATCAAGGCACTTTTGTGTAGATTATGGAAATAATATCTAGTATTTGAAGATATTTGATATATTTGTATTTTAGGAATATTATATTTTCGGTAGTATGAAAATTATAAAAAAGATCTTTCTTCTAATTTGGTCATTCTTTGTCCGAAATATGGGTCTGGATCAAATGGCTTCTCTGGAAAAGATGCTAGATCAGAAAGATCACTTGAAGAATAATCCTAGATCGTCTCTTGACATTAATATTAAAATCAAAAAAGGAGATTGACTTAGTGTTTGAGGGTAAAAACTGATTCTGCTGTTTTTGGTAAATTTGGGGTGTGTTGATGAGAAACGAATTCAAACCCTAAACAAAATCACTGCACGGGAGTACTTTTGAGTTCGAGAGATCAATCTGTAAGACTCTGGCCTAAACCAAGAAATGGTCGTTCCAGATTCAATTCGGTCACAAGGTGAAGGAGAAGGGTTGATCTTAGAGAGGGAAGTGGAGAAGGTGTTTGAGATCAGAATGTTGAATTTATGAAGGTGTGGCTGTTTATGACTTGTATCAGAAATGGTTTCTGGCTACTTGTGTTGATAACACTTGTGTCTTCTGTCCGTTTGAATAAGTTTAAAACCTGTTTATACAAGTCATTGAGCGCACCCTGATCTCTTAGGAAGTGGAGGAAGTTAAATAATGGAGAAGTGGGTGTGTGCGGAAGGTGGTGATTATCATGTTTCCGTTATGAGGGAGGACTGATCACACGTTCACCCACTAATCTCATTACTGTCAACCTTCCGTCTTTCCTGACACTTTCTCGTAATGGGCGCGTTGCACGCCGCCCGATGTAAACCTCCAGACCAATACCCTAGTGAGCATCCCTCAGTTTATGACATGTTTGATGTCTCGAGTAAGTGGGTTGAGTCGTGGAACTCGTTGCTGAAAGCAGCACACGGTGCTTTTTGGTTAAATGACAAATTATTTGTGAAACCAATATTTATAAAGTATTGATTATAATTGATGTTTACAAAGCATCGCTTTCGAATAAGTAGCTGAAAACAATCGATGTGCTAGAAGCATCGCTGTTTTTGAGCTCGATCGAATCAGTCACAGATTGAGCGTTTTAAAAAGGTAGCACGACCGACCACCTTTGGGCAATCATTCGAGTGCCCTATGGGCGAACTGATACTTGGTCGATCACGCCCTGTGGAAGAGTGATAGCCGGTGGTCACAACGCTACTTTATTAGTTTTCTGAAAATAAATCTATGATATCCAACTAGGCTATCGAAGTTGGATGGTCGTGATCGATTTGCGGCAGTTGTTTACTGTCGTTGACGAGATTTTTAGGGTTTTGGGACCGAGCGGCCAACCCCTTTTGGGCGAACGATTCGAGACATTGCGTACTAGTTTGAGCAGGTCGATCAACCTCGTGAAAAGATGGGTTGCCGCTGAGCATGTTGACATCTCCTGGGCCATCTAAAATTAGATCTAAGCCACTCAAATCAACTGGAAAAGATGGATGGTTGTGATCGTTTTGCGGCAGTAATGTGTTGCCGCAAAGTGATTTTAGGGTTTTTGAAACAGCGTGTTCACGCTACTTTGGGTAAGCGATTTGATATGCTCTGGTTTTGCAGTGGACAGGTCGATCGACCAAGGGAGTAGTTGGGCCAACGGTGAACACGTTGGCACCTCTTTGATCGCTCGAGATGTGATCCAAGCCGTCCAACTAGGCCGTCTAATTTGGACAGACGCGATGCATTTTGATACACTTTTTGTCGGTCTCAGCTCGATTGAGTTATTTTCATTCAGCGCGAACGCCCATATTTGGGTCGGCATTTGAAGCGTTTGTGAACGAGCAAAATAGGGATCGATCGACTAGGGCACTAGTGGGCCCGCCGGTGGTCACTATGATGATCACCTAGTTCTATTAGGAGTAGTCTAAGCTTGTTAAATCACGTGGCCAAATCGTGTGGCCATGATTAAGGAATTCAAATCCGTTCGATCGCGCTAACTTTCAACTAAAAGTGCGTCGACACGAAAATATCTTTGTCAGAGGATGGCGTGTCCTGTGTGAGTATTTTCATGCAGATTCCCGATACTGACACTTCGGGAGATTCACGATACTCTGCTGAGAGTGAACATTTAATCGTCATGTCATGTCAATATCGAGAGTTCGGCTGGGAAAATAGCATGGAAAAATATCAAGCAGGTCAATGCATTAGTAAGTAATGCAGTATGTTAAAATTTACATTATATCTAGGATTGTTGCTCCATGCACCATTCTGGATAAATTTCATAGATATGTTGAATTGCTCAGTACATATGTAAGTAAAGAGGTTTATGCACTCGTTACTTTTAAACTGTCTTTATTCCTTTGCAGGATGACAACGCTAAATATAAGGTTTTACGATTCTAACCCTAAACTGAAAACCACCATCAACATTAAGTCTCCTGCTTAGCACGTAACAATGACATTGTTGCGGGGTAAGCAATAGATGGTGACAGGAAAGAACAAATTGAAAAGGCAAAGCATGGAAGGATTACCAGGAAACACTTGATCCACTCTTGTAATAAGTACGAGCGTTCACTGTTATCCCGACCGCGGAGAGTTGGCGCTTATTGGAAGCTTCCTTCCTCCGTGCATTACAAAAAGAAACCCTTTCACACCCGAATTCCAAAGACGTCATGTGTATAAAAGGGGGTCGTCCTTCCTCTTTATTATTTGCTAGTCCTCCTGTGTATTTTCTTGCAGCAGCTGGTTCTCCTTGTTGCGTTGATCTCCCTCTATTGCCGTAGCAGGGAAGTGGCCGTTGCTTTGAATTTGGGAACGCGACTGTCTTGCATCCTCCAGATATGCTGACTAGGACTCGGAGTTGGGTTGGACATATTCTTTATTTGACCATCTAACGGTCCTTTCCAGTTCTTAATTAGGGTTTCAACAAGAAGCATGGCTTGGTTGGTGTTGAATCCTCGTTTATCGGATGAATCTTGTTACAGTCATTCAGTCTCGCTTTAGGGTTTTTGTCGTGTACATCTATATATATATATATATATATATACAGGGAAGCTAAAACACCCTTATCGTGATGAGATAAAGATTCTCTTGCTGAAACTCTCTGTTTTCATCATGCCAGATAGAGGTGGATCATCTTCTTCGACTCAGCCAGATTCTTCTGCTAAACGCAAACGGCTTGTATCCAGAGTATGACTTTAAATATTTTCTGATTTTGAGGTAGTAGTTCTTCTTTTTCTTTTGGCGTCTAATCATTATTTTATTTTAGAGCGGTCGAATCCCTGAGCCTCGTGATGATTCTCCTGTCCGGATCATGCGAGTCAAGAAGATCATACCAGTATATTTTCCACAGGTGAATATGTATCTGTCTGCCATGGCTAGTCGGTGACGCAACCTCCTCCTCTTTTTTTTGTAGAGGTATCCTTCTGGGACATGTGTAACAGTGGTTAACGACGATGATTTAACCACTCCCCTCCCCTCAAGCTCAAACATTCCTATTGCTGATCTGAAGGATGCTGATTTGGGCATCTCTTCCTACGAGTACCCCAACGCGGGCTTGCATTAAGATGTTCATATAAGATGTTTATCTTCCAATTACCGGGTTGTTGGCGGTTTTCTAGTGAGGAAGGAGTCCATACCCTTGTATACAAAAATATGGAGGAGGTACGGCCATATTGCAACCAGGAACGTGGTGCGGCACTGCTCGTCTGCTTTAGTTACCACGGGGAACTGTCTCCTTCCCATGATTGCCAATATGGAAGGTACATCCATACGTGATGTTGCTGAATCAACTACTGAAAAGTGGGAAGACATGATATCTACCTGTGAATCCATGGAGTGCAACGTGGACTGTTTGCGGCAGTGCCTTGATATTATCAAAGTTGATCGAGCCGGCATCATCGCCAATGTCGTTCCTGATGCGAAGGCCATCTTGGAAGAGGAGAAGGCCTTGGATGCGAAATCTGAGAAGGTGGAACAGGCGATCCAAAACTTGAAGAACAGGATTGAAAGGTATCAGTAGAGGCTGAAAATGATGCTTTCAAGGAACTACAGCTTATTGGGTGGCCTTTTCTGAGTCGTACTTTTATTTATTGTTTAGAATAAGTAGGCATAATGACGTTTTTATCAAATTTTTTTGTTGGGGTTTTGAACCTTGTTTTGGAAAATGAATTGCATTGGGTTTTGTTAAGCAAATGGAGATTACATTAATATGCTTTAACTAATGGAGAATTTGATAACTAAGATATGAGAAGAATGAAAATGCCTGATTGTTGCGTAGTGAGGCCGCGAGGAATAAAATGATGATCAGGAGTAGTATGCCTTGAGCCACTTCCCGTTGATGACTGCTTCCAATCTTCCTCAATCCTCTTTGACACCCTTGTAGTAACTGTTGTTATAAGCCTTGGTGATCACATAGGGACCTTCCCATTTAGGGGAGAACTTTGGTGCGGACATGTCTTGCTGGATTGTTTAGCAGTCTTCAACACCAGATCTCTTATCTTAAAAACTCGTGACTTTACAGTTTTATCATAGGCTCTCGAGATCCTGCTCCTGTATGCTCGAGCATGTTCTTCCACTTTAACTCCCCTGAAGTCCAAAGTATCTAATTCCGTAATTTTGGAACTTTTCGATGCTTCAACCTCATTCCATTGAACCCCACTCGCTGCTGCAATTCTAGCTGATGAGATTTTAATCTCTGCTGGGAGGATCGCATCCCCGCCATAGACAAGTGAATAAGGAGAGACGCCTGTAGATCTCCTAGGTGCTTTGCGATTCGCTCACAACGTCATTGGAAGTTATTCGTGCCATGTCTTGGGATCATCGTGCACCGTCCGACTGAGAATTCGGATCAGAGTTTTGTTAGTGCTTTCAGCTTGTCCATTCCCTTGAGGGTAGTAAGGAGTACAGAAAATCTGTTTAACTCCATATTCTTCAAGTAGCTCTTGCACTTGCTTGTTGGCAAAGGGGGTACCATTATAAGTAAATGCTGCAATTGTCGCTCCAGTGGTTCCTCGAAGAGGAATGGCTTCAACCCATTTAGTAAAGTATTCCGTCGCAGTTATGATATACTCGTGCTGCTTTGAGGAGGATGGATCGATTTTCCCAATAATATCAAGTCCCCAGCTGTAGAAAGGCCATGGACTACTTACTGAGTGAAGTGGGGTGCAAGGCACGTGGATGAGATTCCCGTGAGTCTGGCATTCACGACATCTCTGAACAAATGCTGCTGCATCATCTTCCATAGTTGGACAGTAATACCTTTCGTGCACTTGGAGGAACAACTTCTTTTTCCCTTGGTGTTCGCCTTAGTGCGTCTCCTTTAACATAATTAGGATTTCAGATTTTGCCAAACATCGTAGAAGGTTGCCTCCAAAGCTATTGCGGTATAGGATTCCCTCATGAAATATGAATCTCTTAGCTTTATGTTTTAACTTAGCTTCATCCTTCTTGTTGGCAGGCAACACACCATCGCGAAGATAATTGATGTATGGTTCTCGCCAGTCCCCAACATAGCCAACATTAAAGACCTCCAATTGATGTGGTGGCGCTTGACAACTAGAGCAAGAACCCTGGAGCGATCGGGATTGAGTATCCATATCCGTCCAGTAATAGCCAAGGCGTTGAAGACGTGGGTACAGAGTCACTACCAATGTTTGTCCGCATATCTTGCTGTGAATACGGTTAAGTTGTAGTTGTCCTTCCTCGTCTCCAAGACATCTTGACAGAGACCCATCTGGATTCCGGTGGTATAACACTCCATGTAGCATAAAAAAGCTTTGCAGGGATTTGAGACTGACCTTTCCTTGTGAGAGCGAATTGTTTAGATCTTGAACAATTGGAGTTCTCCATTCGTTGGTTTCAGCGTCTTTAGATTGTGAAAGCCATGTTGACGCCACTGTCCGCCTCTTTACGATCAAAGTTTCTTCCAAGTCTTCAAACTGCAGCTTCGAGGCTAATGTGGATAGGAAATCGGCGTGTTTGTTGTTATTGCGGCCAATATGGGTTATGGTTGCATCAGCAAAGTAGTTCAATAGCTTTTGCGCCTCATATCTATAAGGGGCCAATGTCACCTCTTTGAGCAAGTATACTCCATTCATCTGATTGACCAGCAATTTAGAGTCTCCTCTTGCTTCCAGGTGTGTGGATCCTGCTTGTTTGTCTAGTGACAATCCTATGAGAAAAGCTTCGTATTCTGTTGAATTGTTGGTGACTGAAAGTCCAACTTGAAAGAATGTGAAAAGACTTCGCCCGTTGGACACACTGGAACTATGACCTCTCCTCCCGTATTACTACTAGGAGTAGCAGAACCATCGAAATATAATAGCCATGCCTCCTCTTTGACAAGAGAGATTTCTGGAAATTCTCCAGGATGGTCTTCATGCAGTGCAGTAGTTCATTCTCCTGGGAATTCCGCTAGCATATCTGCTACCGTTTTCCCTTTGATAGCTTTTGGAGGAGCGCACGTTATATCAAACTCTGACATTTGGAGCAGCCATTTGGCCGGTCTGCCGATCAAGGCCGGTTTTGAGAGTAAGAGCTTGATAGGTTTAGCTCTGGATATTAACACCACTTTGTTTGACAGTAGATAATGTCTGAATTTTTGCGCAGCGTGAACTAAGGCTAAACATGCTTTCTCTACTTTGGGGTATCTGAGTTCAGCATCCCTCAAAGTACGAATGAAGTAGTATATAGGGTGTTCGATCCCCTCATCATCCTCTTGGACAAGGAGGGGCCCAACATCAGCATCTCTAGAGGTAGTGTAGTGACATAACGGTCGTCCTCGTACGTGAGATTTCATGATAGCAAGTGATGACAATATTTGCCGGATCTTTCGAAACGCTTCTTGTTGCTTTGTGCTCCAAATGAAACTCGCTCCCTTCTTCAGCAAGGGGGTGATTGAAGCGATAAGCTGAGCCAAACCAGGTATAAAACGTCGGATGTAGTTTACCTTGCCCATGAAGCTCTGAAGTTCTTTCACAGTTTGCGGAGGAGGCATCGTGATAATAGATTGGGTTTTGGTTGGACCTACCTTGACCCCCTCAGAGGTGACTTGGAATCCCAAAAATTTGCCGGAAGAGACCCCGAAAGCGCACTTTAGAGGATTTATCTTCAATTTGTACTCGCGACACCTTTCAAACACTTGCCGTAAGACGTACGTATGGGCTGCTCGATTCTTCAACTTGAATACTATGTCATCTACACTTCGACTTGCTTGTGCATCATATCATGAAATATTGCAGTCATGGCGTGTTGGTAGGTAGCACCAGCATTTTTCAAACCGAAAGGCATCACAGTATAGTAAAAGTTTCCGAGGGGAGTCGAAAAGCTGTCTTACTCGCGTCGTGTTCATACATTTTTATCTGGTTATAGCCGTTGTACCCATCCATGAAAGAGAACATGCCATGCCCGCTGGTATCATCTACTAGCATGTCAATGTTGGGGAGGGGAAAATCGTCCTTTGGGCAGCATTTGTTCAGATCTCTGTAATCAACACAACACCTAATTTGGCCGCTTTTTTTCTTTACAGGAACTACGTTGGCTAACCAGGTAGGATTTTAAATGGGCTTGATGAAGCCAGCAGTTAGCAACTTCTGAATCTCAGTCTTGATCTGCTCCTCCACGTCGTGCCTGAACTGCCTTGAGATTGTTTGATCGGTTTGGTCCAGGTATTATATGTGGATGATGAGTGACCAGTTTTTCATCTAAGCCAGGCATTTCCTCGTATGTCCATGCAAATATGTCTTGATACTCCTTGAGAAGATTCACGAGCTTTGTGCGTTCGTCCGCACATAGATTCGAACTGATGGAGATAGGTCTTGGAGATTCTTTATCCCCGATGTTGATAACCTCGAGTTCATCGGTTGTGGAGTCAGTGTCGTCCTGTAACTATCGCGGAGCATCTGGTACTTCTTATTGCAGCCTGTCGTTGTTGTTGCATTTTATTGGGCGGAGAGACTGAGGGATAGCCTCCCCTGCTAATTTCTAACAGCGGCGACGATATACAATTTTCCCTTTCTAATCGCGACTCTCCATAAAGGTCTGTTCCCTCTTATTATGGAGATGATCTGAGCCTTCGTTCGATTGAAGAAGAGTAAACGCGTCCTGTTAGCGGAAGTGCATTACAAGACTTGGTCTCTCTGCTTAGTGATGTGAGCCGATCTTCCTCTTCTATCGACGTCCATTTGGGGAGCGGAGTGCAGTAAACCTTGCTAGATGAACCTTATGGGTTCTCCTTTGTCTCGAATAGTTCCACGCCGTAATTCGGTGCATAAAGAGACAATGACGCAGGGATGCGAACGACTTCTTCATTCAGCATGGTTTTCAGGCATTGGTGGTACGTTGAGGGATGATCTTATTATCATGAAGCCGTGGTCTCCCTAGTATCATATGATAATCTGGCTCATTTTCTATCACTTCGAATTTTACTTTCGACTGGACAGGTCCTACTGATATATTCAAATTAACATACACGTACGTGCTGGTCTGGTTTCCTTCAAAGTCCGTCATCATGGTAGGCTGCCGTATGACTTTATCTGGTCGAACCCTAGATGTCCTGAGAGTTTTAAGAGTAATGACATTCGAGGATGCTCCCCTGTCAATAAGAGCCCTTTTAAATTCTGAACCCTTGATGCATCCAGTAACATGCAGGGATCTGTTGTGACCTTCCTATGCCATCATGTCATCTTCAGTAAACGTGACATTATTTATGGACATTTCTGATGTTTTTGGGGCTTGATTGCGTGAAGGAGCCAAACGTGCGTCTAGAGCTATCTGATTGATTGCAGCAAACGTCTCCGCTCGTTAATCCTTTGAGAGGTGTAGATGCTCACACAAACTTTTCACTAAAGAAGCCTCCTCTTGGTCCACTGGCCGTTGGTTGGTGGTGAAGCTATTTATTTGAGGACGATCATCAGTTGAAGAGTTAGTCCTCGTTGTTGGAATCTCCGGAGCAGAGAAGCCTCTCAAATTAGATGTCAGCTTGAAGAGAAAGTTGAGTATGTTTTCTATTGTCTCTTTCATCACGTCCATGTTCCTTGTGTGTATTTCCTATACTCGATCCAATTCTATCAGGGTTGGAATTTCTCCATTGGCTGTGCGATCAGATAGAGCGTTGGATGGAGGAGCATCATCATTTGAAGGATTCTGCTCGGAGTTTGGAGTTGAATTGATCCTAAGACCAACCATCATGAATGTGAGAAAATTTGAAATGAAATTGGGAATTGATCTTGCAACCGAGAGATTAATCTCCCACTGTGGTCGCCAGTTGTTTGAGGGTAAAAACTGATTCTGCTCTTTTTGGTAAATTTGGGGTGTGTTGATGAGAAACGAATTCAAACCCTAAACAAATGCACTGCACGGGAATACTTTTGAGTTCGAGAGATCAATCTGTAAGACTCTTTCCTAAACCAAGAAATGGCCGTTCCAGATTCAATTCGGTCACAAGGTGAAGGAGAAGGGTTGATCTTAGGGAGGGAAGCGGAGAAGGTGTTTGAGATCAGAATGTTGAATTTATGAAGGTGTGGCTGTTTATGACTTGTATCAGAAATGGTTTCTGGCTACTTGTGTTGATAACACTTGTGTCTCCTGTCCGTTTGAATAGGTTGAAAACCTATTTATACAAGTCATTGAGCGCACCCTGATCTCTTAGGAAGTGGAGGAAGTTAAATAGTGGAGAAGTGGGTTTGTGCGGAAGGTGGTGCTCATCATTTTTTCATTATGAGGGAGGAATGATCACACGTTCACCCACTACTCTCATTATTCTTAACCGTCCGTCTTTCCTGATACTTTCTCGTAATGGGCGCGTTGCACGCCGCACGCTGTAAGTTACCAGACCAATACCACAGTAAGCATCCCCCAGTTTATGACATGTTTGATGTCTCGAGTAAGTGGGTTGAGTCGTGGGACTCGTTGCTGAAAGCAGCACACGGTGTTTTTTGATTAAATAACAAATTATTTGTGAAACCAATATTTATAAAGTATTTCTTATAATCGATATTCTCAAAGCATCGCTTTCGAATAAGAAACTGAAAACAATCGATGTGCTAGAAGCATCGCTGTTTTTGAGCTCGATCGAATCAGTCACGGATTGAGCGTCTTAAAAAGGTAGCACGACCGGCCACCTTTGGGCGATCGTTCGAGTGCCCTATGGTCGAACTGCTACTTGGTCGGTCACTCCCTGTGGAAGAGTGATGGCCGATGGTCATTGTAAGGACCCTCAATCTCTTCAACGATATTTGACTGGTCTAGCGATGATCAAGAGACGTCTTAATCGATAATTACTCGATTAGTTTAACACGAACGTTAATTAATAGGAATTATTCTAACAACGATATAGTTACAAAACTAGTATAATCGGTTAGATCTCGAAAAGTTACGCAGAATGGACTGCTCGAACGCGTCATTCAGACATCAGACGAAGAAGCTATCACTGGATCAGTGCGAAGGGCAAAGTTGTCATTTCTCAGATAAATGCTTTTGCTGAAACACAGAAACGTCGTGCTCCCCTTATCGAAGCAAGTGGGTGTCTTAGTAATACCCTTGGTATTATCTACTCAAACCGACCGAAGAGAATCAGATGTCTCTTCTTCTTTCTTCTTCTTCTCTTCTTCTTCTTTATCTCTTCTCTTCTTCTTCTTTATCTCTTCTCTTCTTCTTCAGTTCTTCGATCGAGAGATGATTTGAGAAAACAAATTAGTGATTTGGGGATCGAATAAAGTGGGGAAGGATTATGTAGTAACTGTTGGTGGTGTGTTGATTAGGTTAGATGTTCAGAATCGATGAATAGGTTAATTAGATAATTCAATTCAGGGTTCTGTGAGTTGAAGATGGACTGATTTAATTTGATAAGAAGAGATTAAGGTATGGGTTTCAATGAGTCTGATGTGAAGTGGAAGGCTATGGGTTTGATTTCGAAGAACATCAATTATTCGGCAAATTTGGGAATTAGGGTATGCGAGATATGGATTCAACTGAAGATTAAGATGAAATTGAGGATCTAAGGGAGTGACTAGAGTTGGGTGTGAGTTGAATTAGAAGTTGAAATTGAACTAGATTGGCGGAGAAAATGAATTAGTTTTAAGATGCTGGACATATGTCTGAGGTAATTGTTCTTCTCTGTTATTTTTGTTAAGATATGCAGTTATATTGAAACAATAATATCTCTGGAATTAACTGAGGTTGAGATGGTTAATCAATGAAACTGTAATTGTAGTTAGAAGTGGTAGAGATAGTAAAAAGAGTTGTTAAATTTGTATCTCAGTTGGATAAAGTGATACTGCAAGTGGTAATTAAGTTACAGGGTTTCATATGGATTTTTGAATCTGAGATAGAGAAGTTAGTGGCTGCTCTGGTGATGGTGTTATGTTGAATTGAGATTGTAGAGTTGTTCTTATTGAATGGAACAGTTAGTTGCAGGAAAGAGAAGAGCTGTAATGAGGCCTCAGGGTTAAAGATGAACTAGTTGTATGAGATGTTGTGTGGCTGAAGTGTTAGTATGAGGGTTAGATGATTATATGGAGTTGGACCCTCTTTAGAAGTTTGTAACTGCAATTTCAGGTAAGATGAATTGTGATTAAGAATGCTCTTGTGAAGTTTACTTGGATCCGGTGTACTGTTGTAATGCTGGTGGTGATGGATATGTGGTGTATGAGCTGTTATAGGTGAAGTTTGGGTGTAGGAGGGATTAGTGAATGTTGAATTGATATTGTAGAAAGAGTTTTGCTATAAAAGCTTGGAACTGCCATTGCAGGTAAGCCGAGCTTATTGTTGTGAATAAGTTATGAAGTTTAACTTAATGTGTTATTGTTGTAATGGGTTTGTAGCTATAATTTGATTGAATTGAAATGTTATAGGTGAAGTGAGATGAAAAAAGAGTAGTTGTAATGTTGTGTTAACCGTAATTGTGAAAGCCTGCAATTGCAGATCATGTAAACTTAGTTTAGTGTTGTAATTGAATTCTGAAGTTTGTTTAAGAATGAATGAACTGATGTATTGTGTAATTTGAAGTTGAACTTGGATTAGAGTTATAGCTGTGTGAGAACCTGTCTGTCTGACTGAACTTATTCAGTTTGACTCTGTTTTTGTTATTGCCTGACTCAGTCTGTTTGGCTGGGTTATTCCTTTTACCTAAATTAGTCTTTTGACCGAGTTAACTCAGTAACTAGGATCTGTCCCGATTTGACTCAGTGACCAGGACCTGACCTTGACCACTTGACTTGACCTTTGATTGACTTCTAGTTGACCTTTGATCATCAGTTTGACCGTTAGTGACTGTTAGATGACTCTTATGGACTGGACCTTAGTTAATGGGCTTTGTTTAGTTAACTTGGGATTATAGTTAGTTTTCCTAATAAATATGAATTGGACCCTTAAGGTTCGATTTAGCTTTTGGTTCCTTATACATAGAGGTATATCTTCCTGAGACTATTCAAGTGAACTATAGAACCAATCCAATTGAATTAGTAAACCTTAGATATGTTAAAGATAGATAATAAAATGGTGTAGAAGAATAAATGGGCTTAAAACCATTAGTTAGACTTGTATGATTCTTTGTGAGCCATTTTGGCTAGTTTTTTAGACTTCTTGTGTGATTAACAGTTAGTCTATATTAACAACGATCGATTCAAAGGATGAACCAGTGGTTCGTGGATCTCGAGGTAGGCGTGACTTGTCATCAAAAGAGGTGGGAATTTATATTTAACTCTTTTTTAATTATTATTGTTTTCTTTTACAAAAGTTTATGTTTAACAAATTCATGCATTATCTGATTGTGCATTGTTTTTTTTTTTTAATTCCGAAAGTATATAGAATAAGCTCCTTCATTTTGGTGTGCAAGGAATTGGTCGACACCAACATTGATGTATAAGGAATTGGTCGACATCAATGCACAATATTGGATGTGTAAGGAATTGGTCGACATCCAATAATACATTGTTTTGTCGAAAGAGTTAGTTCCATATACCATGATTATTTGTTTCTGTATTTTGGATGCCTTTTAGTATTTTGGGAAAAACATGATTTGTTATTGGATGTGTAAGGAATAGGTCGATATCCAATAGACTTCATTATCAATGTATAATATGGGATGTGTAAGGAATTGGTCGACATCCGATATATTCATTATTTTCCAAATCATTCCAATGATTACTTGAAAGTTAAATGTTATTCCTACTGAGCACTATGTGCTCACCCTTTTCCACTTTCAGTTTTCAGAGACAGATCAGAGTTGCGCAGCGAAAGCCGCAAGTGTTGATTCCGTTAATTAGTTAACTTCCGCTATGTTTATTATGTTGTTTATTGTATTTGTAAACCAATTGACTATTATATATGTATCCTTTGAGAGAAGTTCATGTATATATATTCTGAGCGGGGTTAGTTTTGGGATAAATTTTGTAGCAGATTTCTTAATTGAATGTTTAAGTATTTGAATTAGATTCGTACTGCCTCTTTATTTAGTTAATCTCTTGGATTAGTCAGCTGCTAGCTTAGGGGGAGCTACAGTCACAGCGCTACTTTGTTAGTTTTCTGAAAATAAATATACATTGTTCAACTAGGCTAGCGAAGTTGGATGGTCGTAATCGATTTGCGACAGTTGTTTACTGTCGTTGACGCGATTTTTAGGGTTTTGGGGCCGAGCGGCCAACCCCTTTTGGGCGAACGATTCGAGACACTGCATACTAGTTCGAGCAGTTCGATCAACCTCGTGCAAATATGGGTTGCCGGTGAGCATGTTGACATCTCCTGGGCCATCTAAAATTAGATCTAAGCCACTCAAATCAGCTGGTAAAGATGGATGGTTGTGATCGTTTTGCGGAAGTAATGTGTTGCCGCAAAGTGATCTTAGGGTTTTTGAAACAGCGTGTTCACGCTACTTTGGGTAAGCGATTTGATATGCTCTGGTTTTGCAGTGGACAGGTCGATCGACCAAGGGAGGAGTTGGTCCAACGGTGAACACGTTGGCACCTCTTTGATCGCTCGAGATGCGATCCAAGCCGTCCAACTAGGCCGGCTAAGTTGGACGGACGCGATGCAGTTTGAGACTCCTTTTGTCGGTCTCAGCTCGTTTGAGTTATTTTCGTTCAACGCGAACGCCCATATTTGGGTCGGCGTTTGAAGTGTTTGTGAACGAGCAAAATAGGGCTCGATCGACTAGGGCACTAGTGGGCCCGCCGGTGGTCACTATGATGATCACCTAGTTCTATTAGGAGTAGTCTAAGCTTGTTAAATCGCGCGGCCAAATCGTGTGGCCGTAATTATTTTTGAGACTGATATGATCGGTCTAGATTTTTCTTAAGGAATTCAAGTGCCTTCGATCGCGCTAACTTTCAGCTAAAAGTGCGTCGACACGAAAATCTCTTTTTCAGAGGATGGCGTGTCCTATGTGAGTATTTTCATGCAGATTCCCGATACTGACACTTCGGGAGATTCAAGCTACTCTGCTGAGAGTGAAAATTTAATCGTCATGTCATGTCAATATCGGGAGTTCGGCTGGGAACATAGCATGGAAAAATATCAAGCAGGTCAATGCATTAGTAAGTAATGCAATATGTTCAAATTTACATAATATCTAGGATTGTTGCTCCATGCACCATTCTGGATAAATTTCATAGATATGTTGAATTTCTCAGTACATATGTAAGTAAAGAGGTTTATGCACTCATTACTTTTAAACGGTCTTTATTCCTTTGCAGGATGACAACGCTAAATATAAGGTTTTACGATTCTAACCCTAAACTGAAAACCACCATCAACACTTAGCAAGAAGGAAATAGAGAATAATCTGAAGAAAGATTTGTTTATTGAAGCATTGACTCACTTTTGTGTTCAATCAAAGACAGAATTACATGTTCTTGCAGAATCCTTCACGAAAATTACTCATCTGCAAGAAATTCTGGTCAAGCAGCAAGGTTTTCTACTTGAAGAAATTCAAAAGCTGAAGAGTAGTAATCCGCCTTCATTTAGCACTGACATGAAGGACTAAGTTGCAGTAAAATAGACATCAATTTTTGATTTCTTTCAATGATTGTATTAGTCTAGTATGAATAAAACTATTGCGGGCTTACATATCCTGTGCTTGAATGCTTTCATATTATTTCTTTGTATGTTTATGGGATATTTGATTTCGGTTTTACTACCTTAATATTCAATCTCATATGTTGTGAACCCTTGTGGTTTGGGTGACTTTTTGATTTAGCAGGATTAAGTTCTAGCCCATGTTGGTAGGCTTTATCAAAGAATCATGAGGGGTTCTGGTAGAAACAATATGTGAAAAAGTCACAATATGTTGAATCGGTTTTGGTTTAGCATAAAAATGTATGTGTTTCAACGGTTTTCAACTTTTGCTTGAAATTGTTAAAACAGATTTTCAACCTTTCTCTGGTAAAGGTTGGTTGTTGTTATTCTTTTGTTTTTGCATAAGGATGACAACATAATGATATTTCGATATCAATTCGCCCTGGACGAAGACGCAAAATTTTTGGAGAAGTGGATGTGAAATTTGAGGTAACAATGTTGTTAGTTAATTGTTTTCCTGCTTAAGAAAAGCCTGAGTTTATTTCATATATATTTATTGCTTTTGTTTGACAAAATTTCGGTACAATTGATGTTTATTCCATTATGTGTGTATGGATGTATGTGTGATTCAATTGGTTCCGGTTAAGAAAAACTATTGGTATCTTGCTTTATTGTGTGGTATCAATTGTTTAGGCTTACAAAATTTCGGTGCAATTGCGGTGCTATAATGTCTATGTTGTTTCAATTGCTTCCGGCTGAGGTGAATAATTATGCAAGTTGATTTATTTGGTTTGTATGAATTATTTATGGCTTAACGAAATAAAAGGTTTACGTGATGAGTTATTTAGTCCAATTCGATTCCGGATAAGAGAAAGTAAGTTAATTCTGATCTTAGTTAGACTTTTCGAAGTGCGGTTTCGGTTATTCAAGTCTAATCAAATTCCTTAACAAGAAATGCTAGTTAACTGACCTAGTACTTGTCTTGTTTAAAATTAAAAGGTCTAAGTTTATGTATAATTAGAACCTGGTGAGAAAAATAGAGTTATCTTTATTTTGGTCTTATCGAATAAGCGATTGTTTTTGTATAATCGGTTTAGCAAAGGTACTAAGGTGCTTAGTTGATTTTTGGTTTGCTAAACTAAAGTGGAAAAATTACTTCAGACAATTGTTTCCTTGGTAACATATCAAAATAAAACTACTTGTAGTTTCGGTTTTGATATTGGTTATCAGAACATGGTGTGTGGAACCCTCGTGCCTAACTCTACAGGTTGCAAGTCTATTTTGAGACTTGTAAGATTCTTTTCGTGTTGTCCTTTATTTTTTCGTTTCTTTGTCATTTTGTGACAAAAAAGGGAAGAAATATATGGAGTAAACAATTGATACCGACATTGATTTTATATTGATTGGTATCGCTAAGGAAAAGAACATTGGTGCTTAAACGTTTAATCTAAACGAAAGAGTGAAAGCATAGACTAAGAGGGAGTAACATATCATATTAATTGGTATAACAAAAACGTGTGGATTGAATATCTACCTATCTTCTTTAGGGGGAGTATTAGCTTTGTTATTATAATGTCAACAACGACATTTTTGAGGATTGAATGTATGCATTTTACTGTGCTGTTGAATTCGGAAATCAAGCGTATGTGTAATGAATTATTGTAATATTTTTATCCATATGATGTAAGAGCTTTATCACTAAAATTGACAAAGGGAGAGATTGTTAGAGCATAGCTCGGTTGAACCCACCAAGCGTTGGTATGTCAAGTTTGGTTGTCATATTTTAGTGAATCGAAACTCATGTTAAGAGTCGTTTGATTATGTACTAGAGTCAACTTCGTATAGGTTAGCTTGAAAGTATTAGGATATGAGACATTACAAGTATTACGAAGACTTGAAGATGTGAAGAAGCAAGGAGCTACAACGACAACAATCATCCTTCCACTTGAGGTTATTGATAATTGACTTGAAATGTTTCATTCCCTAAAGTATCTTTCAAGACGTGCATATTGAAAACAAAACTGCGAAGCATGTTTGAACTCTAGATAGACATAATATTAAGGAATACAATACGAGGTTTATTACTTAACCATTAAACTTTGTAGATAAGACATCTCCTAGGGAACAATGTTTACATATGTTCTAAGGAAGTAAATTCATGAACTTGGTTTGTGAATCGAAAAGGAAATCGCCAGGTGTTATTGGTTTTGTTATTCGTTGCATATCTTATGAACAACCAATATGTGTGATTAGTAGAAGGTAAAACTATTAACAAAGGCCTGACTTATGTATTGGTATGACTTTTATTAGTGAAACCAATCTTAAGTAATCACCTGAGATGGTATGATCGGGTTTGTGATTTTATGTCTGACCAAAACTGGGAAAAGGGGAACGATCCTAGTAAGAGGTGCAGTACATCACAAAGGGAGCCGATTCTTGTATGAGGTGCAACAGGTTTATAGTAGAAAGGGGAACCGATCCTATGGACATGTGCAACACATTCAAGTTAGATACCATATATATGTGGGGAACCGATCTTAGTACCCAGTCAACCGAATTTTGGAAAGCTAGTGTGACTATGCACAGTACTCACATGGAGGTAGAACCGAAACTTGTTTTGATAGAACCGTTAAACCCATGATTTGTGATTGGATGTTATTTGATCAATCTCATAGTTTTTGAAATACAGATGAACCAATTCTAAACTTGTTTGGAAGTGTGGAAAATCGGTTTCAAGGTTTTAAGTATGAAAGAGAACTTACAAATTAGGATGTCAACGTGATGTGAATGTCTATTATTTAATTGTTCAAAGTTATTCCTTAATAGCTAAGGGAAGAGAATCCCATGATCGAAATACAAATAAGTTAATAATATTTTAATTAAGGTTATTAATTTCATTTTTAGGAAAATAAGAATTAGTAATGTGCATTTACCAATTAAAGATTTTCTGAGAGATTTCGATCATTATTTTTGGACAGAGCATTTCCAAGAATTATGGAAACCGAATTTGTTCTTTAATGAATATCTTGAGAATATTTTTGGTTTTGGAAATTCCTTGGTGTCCAAACTTCCTAGTCTATAAATACTTGAAGTTTGCATTTCTAGCAAACTAATCCTTCGTAACAACAAACTACCTCTTGTTGTGTTGCTACTGGTGAAGCCGCCTATTCAGAGAGGAGAGTAACCGTTGATGGTGGTTTTTAGCTTAGGGTTAAAATTTTAAAACCTTGCAACCGATATGACGTCACTCTGTAAGGAAACGAATCCATGAGGGTCAAACTCTCCACTGGCATACTTATTGAGCCGTTCAATATACTTACATGAAATTTATCCATACTAGCGCATGTAGCAACCATCCCAGATGTTCTGTAAATTTCGGCGCCTTGCCTATATTTACTTAATATAAGTTTCTTTGAATGCTTTCTATGCTATGTTCCTCGGCTGAACCCTTAATGTTGATATGGCATGACAATTTGTGTTCACTCGCAGCAGAGTAGCAAGAATTTCCAAATATCAAGGATAAGGTCTTTGCATAAAGTATTCAATCAAAAAACATGTTGTTCTCTGGCAATGAACTTAAAAAACTCTGTGTCAACACATAGAATTAAATCAATTGCTTTTGCGCCTTGCGCAGTATACTAGACCTTGCTTGTCGAAAGTAAGCCTAGGAAAACTAGGTAATTAATCCGCCATGGATTAGTAGGTGCAAAATCTTTCCAAGAATCAGAAAACAGGGAGCCGCGGCAGCAAAGTGAGGTGTGGCCATGCCTTAGGCCAACTGGCACCACTTGCTATTAGCCACGCCCCATCCTAAACCGGCCCTATTTTGCTCGACCAATCAGGTCGCCTCAAACTAGCCACGCGCACATAAGTTGTGGTTGGACCCTTACTTGCCGGCCCCACTTCTCATCGACCAATCAGGTTGCTCTAAAGCCGCCACACTCTCACCAGAAGTGTGGTAACGCCCATGCTGGGCCGGCCCCTCTCCTTCCTACCGACCAATCAAGTCACTTTAAAATGCGCCACGAGAACTATAGGTGTATTCGCGCCTTATGTTTGGCCGGACCCTTTTCTTGACCAATCAAGTCGCTCTAAACTCGCCACTATACATTAAAGTCCAAACGCACCCTGCCGCACCACCATACTAACTGGAAACCCAAACGCGCTCTGCCACAACAACATTGGCATGCCAACATGCCACCCTACCGCAGTAACATGACAACATGCCACTCTGCCGCAGTAACATATCAATGTGCCACAAATTAAGCCACTACGTGCTAATCCACTTTCTGTTCGTGGTCAATGCCATAACAAACTCCAATTAGGATTTCACGATCAAAACAAGACTTTTGCTTCATTAGCATTAGACGAAACCCTAATTTTGGTCATAGTCCATAACATGCCACGATCCAATTTAGCCTTGGCCACGCCGCCAAGCCCTAACTTTTGTCACGACGCCAAATCCTAGCCTTGGCCACGCCGCCAAGCCTTAACTTTGGCCACGACGTCAAATCGTAGCCTTGGCCACGCCGCCAAGACCTAACTTTGGCCACGATGCCAAATCCTAGCCTTGGCCACGCCGCTAAGCCCTAACTTTAGCCACGATGCCAAATACTAGCCTTGGCCACGCCTCCAAGCCCTAATTTTTTCCACGGCTCCAAATCCTAGCCTTGGCCACGGCGCCAAGCCCTAACTTTGGCCTCGGCGCCAAATCCTAGCCTTGGCCACGCCGCCAATCCCTAACTTTGGCCACGCCGCCAAGCCCTAGCCTTGGGCACGCTGGAAAGACCTAACTTTGGCCATGGCGGTATGCCGCGCTCATGCCGCACTTACTAAATAGAGTTGTGATGCCCCAAACCCTAATTTAGCTAAAAGTTGTCATGCCAACTGAGTCCAGCGACTCTCCTAAGGACTCAAGATTAACTTATCAACATGGACAATATTGCCGGAGCCATATTCGGGTCTAGCACCAATATGCCAAAACAGCTGCCACGGCTACGCCACTGGCATGCCGCAATACCATGGCTCCTCTAGGCGCCATTATATGCGGACATAATCAATGGCCATCCTTCCTCATAAGATGCAATCTCGGCCATCCAAGTTCGCCACTGAACTGACAGACTTGTAAAAAGTTTCAGGTGGCCAGCTGCCTAAATCTAGTGGTCATGGCTACGCCAGGCGCCACTTGCACCACCGTGCCACGGGCATGCACGAGCCATGCCAGCCATGCCACATTGTCACTGGCGTACACCAAAACACCACTGCGCCATTATCAGGCGCCAACACAAGGTAGCCATAATCAACGGCTACCCTCCTTCATGAGATGCGATCTCAGCCATCGAAGTTCGCCATCGAACTGACAAACCTGTGGCAAGTTTTAGGCGACCAGCCAAAACGAGCCTAAGAGAATTACATGTTATTTTCCTGCGGTAAGTACCTTGACTTTGACTTGACACGCGTAGCAAAGTGCTACATTTTTTCCATGAAAGCACTCGAGACATCAAATATGTCACAAACTGGGGGGGGGGGGGGGTGCTCATCAGGGTATTGGTCTGGCGATTTATAGCGTGCAGCATGCAATGCGCCCATTATAACAAAGTGTCATGAAGCGGGACAATTAGTGGTGGTGAAAAGTAACGGTGTAAACGAATTCACTTCCTTCATCATGGAAGCATAATGTCTGACGCTTACACGAATTCACTTCCTTCATCATGGAAGCATAATGTCTGACGGTTACACGTTACTCTATTTTTCCACCACTCAATTGTTTCCATTTCCTACGAGACCAGGATACGTTTAAATATGACTTGTATAAATAGGCTTCACCTATTTCCACCAAAGAACAAGTTTTGGGTCGGCAACAACACAGTATCTAGAAATCACCTGGTAGCTTTACATTCTGCTAGCCAATTCTACTTTCAAATACAAGTCATAAACAACCACACCTTCAAAATCAACGATTCTGGTCTCAACACTCTCTTCGCTTCCCTCCCTAAGACCAACCCTTCTCCTTCACTTTGTGACCGAAGCAAGCCTGGAACAACCATTTCTTGGTTTAGGCCAGGATTGTACAGATTGAACTCTCGAATCAAAAGTACTCCCGTGCAGTGCATTGTTTAGGGTTTAGATTTGTTTCTCAAACACACACCCAAAATTACCTAAACCAGCAGAAACAGTTTTCACCCACAAACAGTAACCTAATTAGGCGAAATCTCTTATGGCCGCTCAGTTTAAAGTCTTCTTTGGGATTGAGAAGCTTTACGAGTACCGTTAGTGGGAAACTAGATAATTGCGGTTTATCTTTTGTTTTCATTGATTGGTTGACTAACGGTGGTTGAACTTTGATTGCACATAGTTTGGTTATGCTTGAGTATCTTCTCTTCTGATATAAGATTCACTCAAACTAGTTCAGAGTTTCGACAGGGATCTTTAGACTGTTTGTAGTTCTAAAGGCGATCTTGTGATAATCCATTGTTAACAGACTCTGTTCTGTGCGTGATTTATCACAAGAGATTCAAGTGATTGTGTGCAGGTGTTTATTGAAGATCTAAAAATATTTGAAGACGAATAAGATATTGAAGATTTATGATTTGTGGGTTCATAATCTTTGGTGTGCACAATACTTGTTTCGGTAAAAACAGGATCCAATTAATAATCGGTTTTATCCTTGTGATAGAATTGGATTGATTAATTGAGTAGATCGGCGTCAACAAAATTCTTTGGATTAAGAGTGTTGATCGCAAAATCTTAACGATTACTTTGGTAATTGAACATAAGATAGATCCAAGGACCTGACGAAGGAGTTTATGTTAAGATAAACAGAAGATCCTTTGTCCGACTCATATCACTTGGTTGAAAAGAGTTGATACCAAACAGATTTGTTGTTCCTTTACTGTTTGGAATACGAACCAAAAGAATTGTTCCAAGTACGTGAGTTATTTATAAGTTGGAGGCGTGGGAACACAGACGGAACTAGGTGAACTATAGGTTTAGTTGCTTGGTCTCAACTATACGAAGTTAGATGTAATTTTGTGTAGCGGCTTAATCCTGAGAGTATGCATTTCTGGACAAGGTGCCGGAGTTTTTCTGCATTTGCGGTTTTACTCGTTAACAAAATCATGCTATGTCATTTAATTTTATTTTCCTCATTATAATTGTTTTATTTTAATTAAAGTAAATTACACAAACATTAATTCATATTTACTTGATAAGTTAATCCTATTATGTTTGGTTAAGTCCGAACCTTTTTATCAAGTAAACATACTTCGTTGTTGTATTGTCTCGATCTCGTATCCATAGACAATCACACGAAGTGTGAACCGATTAGTTGCATTGTCTCGACTCAGTCCATAGAAAATCACTTTCGGAGAAAGGAATTATAGGTAGGAAAAGTTTTATATTGAGGTATACTTGGGTACCCTCGTCTTTTCAAATAGCATACCCACATGCGTACTGGTTTGTTAGTTGAAGTCTGGGAACTTAGTATGCATACCCATATGCGTACTGGCGTAAGTTCAAGTTCGGGAATTCAATTGAGTTTGGTGGTGTACGATAGTATGCGTACCAGTTCGCATACTGGCGAACCCAGACCAAATACGGCTACTTAGGTATGCGTACCCATTTGCATACTTGAGTGGGTGATGTTATAAAATCGGTTTGTTCATGAACTAATACATTTATAAAATAAGGAATGCAATGTTTTGCGAACCGTGGCTATAATGGTCATGAATTGATTCGAGTGAATCAAAATCGATTTTGCTTCAATTGTGTCTTATATATTTCTATGAGAATATGAACAGTTGAACAACTCTATAACTAGTTTCATTTGAGTCATTTGAACTAGTTGTGTTAAGATGAACGAGGTTGATATGAAAGTGTTCATATAGCTAACTTCGGTTAACTATTGTTGAGCCAACAAGGTGTACACGTTTAGGTACAGTTACCCATATCTAAATGACGTCACTTTTCATTTGTGTGTAACAAGATAAGTTCGATGTAACGGTTGAAAGGTATTAATGCTTTGTTACCAAGGTAGCATTGATTGCAAACCCTGATTTGAAGACTATAGAAGGGAGAACTCTAGCAACTGGGAAACCTAATCCCCACACCTCCTGTGTGATTCTAGTTGCAACTAGAGTCGATTCTCCATAGGTTAACGACTTAAAGACTTCATTGGGATTGTGAAGAGAGACCCAACTATTTTTTCTGTAGCTGTGTGTTCTGATCTTGCTTTGTTCTATCGTATTGAGTACTATCTTCTCTAATATTTTCTCGAGATTTAATCTCCGATAGGCAAGATAAAAAATAGTCACAAACATCTTCGTCTCATCGTTTGTGATTCCACAGTAACTTGTTTCGCTACCATACGATTAAGATTATTGTGAGGTGATTGATATTACTAGGCTGTTCTTCACGAATATAAGTCTGGTGTATCAATTGGTTCCTGTTCACCCTGATTTATCAAAATACGGAACAAAACTCATAGGTATTTCTGTGGGAGACAGATTTATCTATTCAATAGACTTTTCTGTGTGAAACAGATTTGTTTATCAAGTCTTCGACTTTGGGTCGTAACAACTCTTAGTTGTGGGTGAGATCAGCTAAGGGAATCAAGTGCGTAGAGTCCTGCTGGGATTCATAGGCGTAAGGAACGCGAGTGTACCTTGATCAGTGTGAGATTTGTTACGGATCAACTATATTACATGGTTTTTCTGCATTTGTGGTTTCCTCATTAACAAAATTTCTGGTGTCTGTGTTATTTCTCTTCCGCATTATATTTATTTATATAATTGAAATATCACAGGTTGTGCGTAGTTCAATCAATTAGATAATCCAACCTTTGGTTGTTGATATAAATTGATTGACACTTGAACATTGGTCTTTAGTACCGTTCAAGTTGTTTCCAATAATAATCAGGCTTACGGATTCTATCTGTTTGATTTGCTGATTATATTGAGAAACAGAGATACAACTCTTGGATATATTTCCATTGATTGAGTCTGACTGTCTAGTTGATTCTCTGGGGATTATATTGGAGTTTGTCCATACAGATTGCCTAAATGAAATATGGTGGAAATCTGCTGTGAGATCTTTTCTTCAATCACGATACTTTAGTACTTGGCTATTAATCGTCGATGGTTATAATTTCCCGAAAATGGAAGGTTCAGAAACTGAGTTTAAATGTTTGTGGATTATACAGGGGAAGAAAAGGCTTTTGCAAAGCAGAATTCAGATGGTATGAATGCTATTATACATGCTGTAAGCCGTGATCTCCAACATCATGTATCCACTTTCCAAACTTCACATGAAGCTTGGAATAATCTTCAGATCGTATTCGAAGGAAACTCATCAGAAAATGAAGCTAGACTTAAAACTCTCACATCTGCATTTACAGTTTTCCTGTTAACAAAATCTTGATGTGTGATTAACTTTTTTTTTCCGCAATTCTATTTGTTTATATAATTTAAGGTAAATTGCACTTTACGTTAACTCCGATATACTTAATAGTGATCCTATAGTGTTTGGTTAAGTATGAACTTATTATCAAGTATCATACTTTGGTAGTCGTATTATCTCGATCTCGTATCCATAGACAATCACACAAAGTGTGAATACCGAAGTTGTTGTATTGTCTCGACTTTGTCCATAGACGATCACAATTGGTAAGAGGACTTATAGTTTGAAACAAAAATATTGTGGTGTATTTGGGTACCCTCATATTTTCAGTTGTAGTCAAGTTTAATTTAATTTTTACAGGTGGTAAATAGGAAGGAGTATAATTAAAGTAGAATAACTTTGGATATTCTGATGAGAGTGGCAAATAGGTGGAACCATGAAAAATTACCACTGCAGTCAAAATGACATAAGTAAAAATAACTAAAAATATTACATTTTAAAGTTCAAAAATTAAGTAAATCTAATATATTAATTATTACTAACGTAGTTGTACTTCATCGTCTTCATATTGATCATTATCCTCAAATGATGTTGCAAATCTTGCTTGTTACGTTTTTATTCCATCTTCTTTGTTAGCTTGTTAAATTTCATTTCATAGTACATATTTTTGTTGCTCATTCGTTATTGAAGTGTCTCCATTGAATTTTATGCTTGTAATAGTCCATCACAAATTTGACGAAGTCCGATCATCTCCTTGGTCATGTTTTTTCCGGTCAATTGCTCATTGTTTCTCAGATGTTCATTGATGATCCAGAAACTTCCCCATGTCAAAACCTTCAGAATCCTCCTTCTTGGGCTATTTTTTCGTCAGTCTTGCATTGTTTCTCCCTAATTGTTTTTTCTTATAGTAGCATTGACATTTAAGTTGGTTTTTGTGTTTGTTGTGGTATCTGGTGAAGAAAATGGATTGTATGAAGGGGGTTTAGATGGTTGTAAACTTGGTATTGAAGGAACAAAAGCGCATGGTGATCTTTCAGGTACTCACTGCAAAGTTTATAGCAATGATGGATTATATTTGTCAAATACTTTTAAGATATGGTAACAAATTCAAATGAGAAACCTTTTTAATGTAAGGCAACTTCCATATCGGTTACAATGAAACTGTTAGAGCACTGCTCGGCCAAACTCGCAAGCGTTCCTATATCAAACTTGTTTGTCAAAGTGATCAAAACTATAAGTCTTGATTTCTAGTCTACTTATAGTAATGTCTCGGACTAAGATAGATTGTGTAGTTGAGCATTAGACTTCACGGCGTTCATCAATTGAATACGAAGAACTACTAAGGAGAGCTTGTGGAACTTCATCATCAAAAGGTATGTGAAGACTAAAACTCATCTATCACTTGGAAAGTCTATTTCTACTCCATCTCCTATATTGAGACAAAAGTCGTATTACTATATAGTATTCGAATATGGACATTTGAGATTTCGAGCTGAGTTTAACTCGCTTACATATTTCTCGAAATATGTGTTGGTAAGCTTTCGCTTCAACCAAGTTCATCTTATATTCTTGAAGAAAGTCAAAACATGATCATGTGAAAATCGCCGAGTAACATCTTACATGGTTTATATGATATAATCATTTGGTGTAGACTTGGAATGTTTCGTTATGATTATTTCAATAACTTGAAAATTGCTTTGATGTTAATAGTGTGTGAAAACGGCTATTGTCATCCTCTAAGAAAGTTTCAGTGATTGAAATTGAGTTTAGAATACTTAACCATCATTGGGTTATGAACATAGTATGCATTCTTGCATGTATGTGATCCATGACCGAAACTATAGTATGCATACCCGTATGCGTACTTGTAGTTGAGGAATTCCAGATACCTAAGTACACATGCCCGTACGCGTACTGGCGAAGGGTTTGGGTCCGGAAATTTCTGTTGTGTTTAGAAGTATGCGTACCCGTTTGCATACTGGCGAATCCCAAACTCAGACCGGGTACTTAAGTATACGTACCCATTTACATACTTGAGTGGTTAAAGTTCTAAAATCGGTTTGTTCATGAACTAATACATTCATATATTAAGGAATGCATTCTTTGCAGACCGTGGATATAATTTCATGAATTGATTCGAGTGAATCAAACCGATTTTGCTTCAATTGTGTTCTTGTATACTTCTATAAGAATATAGCAATTGAACAACTCTATAACTAGTTTCATTTGATTCATTTGAACTAGTTGTGTTTAAGGTGAATAAGGTTGATATGAGAGTGTTCATATAGATAACCTCGGTTAACTACTGTTGAGCCAACATAGTGTACACGTTTAGATACGGTTACTCAAACCTCAACGAGGGTACATTTCATTTGTGTATAACAAGTTAAGTTCGATCTAACGGTTGAAAGATATTAGCTTGAGTATAATCAGGTTTTCCTCTAACGGTGAATATTGAATGCTTTGTTATCAAGGTAACTTAGATTGCAAACCCTGATTTGAAAACTATATAAGGGAGAACTCTAGCAACTGAGAAACCTAATCCCCACACCTCCTATGTGATATTAGTTGCGACTAGAGTCGATTCTCCTTTAACCTTAGGTTTTTCACGAAACCCCGTAGGTTAATGACCTAAAGACTTCATTGGGATTGTCAAGCCAGACCCAACTATTTTCTCTGTAGTTCCATGTTCTGATCTTACTTCTACTATCGTGATTGAGTATTATCTTTGCTAAAATTTTCTTGAGAATTATCTCCTATGGGTAAGATTAAAAGTAGTCACAAACATCTTCGTCTTTTCCACAATATCTTGTTTCGCTACCATACGATTAAGATTATTGTGAGGTGATTGATAATACTAGGTTGTTCTTCAGGAAACTAAGTCCGGTTTATCAATTGGTTCCTGTGCACCTTGATTTATCAAAAGATGGAAAAAAACTCGTAGGTATTTCTGTGGGTGACATATTTATCTATTCCAATAGACTTTTATGTGTGAGACAAATTTGTTTATCAAGTCTTCGACTTTGGGTCGTAAAAACTCTTGGTTGTGGGTAATATCAACTAAGGGAATCGAGTGCGTAGAATCCTGATGGGGTTCAGAGACATAAGGAGCGCAACTGTACCTTGATCAGTGTGAGATTGATTAGGGCTCAACTACATTCCAGTCTGAAGTTCATTGGTAGTAGGCTAGTGTCTGTAGCGGCTAAATACAATGTGGTGTTCAAAGATGGACTAGGTCCTGGGGTTTTTCTGCATTTGCGGTTTTCCTCGTTAACAAAGTTCTGGTGTCTGTGTTATTTCTTTTCCGCATTATATTTTGTTATATAATAGAAATATCACAGGTTGTGCGTTAAGATCAATCAATTAGATAATCCAACCTTTGGTTGTTGATATAAATTGATTGACACTTGAACTTTGGTTTTTGGTACCATTCAAGTTGTTTCACATAATAATCAGGCTCGCGGATTTCTATCTGTTTGGTTTGCTGATTACATTGTAAAACAAAGATATAAAATCTTTGATATACTTTTCTCTAGATTGAGTCTGACTGTCTAATTGATTCTCTTGAAAGTATATTGAAGTTTGTCTATTAAGATTGCCGAACGAAATATTGGGTATGGTTGTTAGAACCCCGCTTTTTCAATTGGTAACAGAGCAGGCAAACATATTTAAGACCTCATAAGTCTATGTTTGTAGCGATCTGAATATGGATAGAAGTGATATTTCTATAAACGTACCACCAGTCTTCGATGGCTCAATTTATTATGGTGAAAAATTGCTATGCATGCCTTTCTTCAAGCACATGATTTTAAATCATGAGTTTATGTGGTTAATGGATATGATCCTCCGGAAGTTACAGAAGGCGATGTAACAGTTCCAAAGGGTATTGGTAAATATGATGCTGCCGATATTCTTGCTGCAAAGCAAAATTCTAACAGATTAAGTGCTATCATCCATGCCATTACCCCATACCTCCAGCATCATGTGACTACTTGCACAAAGTCTAAAGATGCTTGGTATATCTTAGAAACCGTATTTGAAGGGAATACCTGTGAAAAGGAATCTAGGCTTCAAAACCTAAATTCTGATTCGGAAAACCTTCATATGGCAAATGAATATTCATTTGATGAGTTTATCACAAAGTGTATGAAATTTTTAAGGAGGTTTTCTAATATACACCCATTTGATAATGTGTTTACAAAAATACACCCGTTTTTTTTGATATTTCTAAAGTACACCTGATTTGATGAATCTGTTCGTTTTTATGAATAAAACTGCCAACAATCGTTAAATAGTCTGGTATCAATAAATTGGGTCAACTTAACTGAGTTGACTAGGCTGTAAAAGTTCTGAAACACCCTTGACATCTTCATCGTCTAGTTTCCACTTCTTTCCCTTCAACCACAGTTTCACCGTACCTCACCAACAATGAACATAAATTATCTTGTCTTGTTTGTCTTAAGCTCCAAAACTATTTCTAATCCTTGCTAGGAACACAGTGAACATAAACTATCTTGTCGTTGTTTCCTATCCCATGGTACTGTTCCGACTGTGTCTGTCTCAACTTCTTAAATTATAACACGAAAGTAATGTCGTTATTGGATTGGATTACAAATGTGTATTGGTTAAGTAGAAGAATTAGTGCTTGCAGCATAAGAATACAAATTTTTGTCATCATCTACCTCAATAATCAACTACAACCTTGATTTATTTAATCGCACATTCTGTATTTGGACTGTTGACAGTATACATGAATTAGTATACTGAACCAAGTGTACTCAGTAGAGTAGCTAGCTTGTTAGTATGTTGTGATTAATGCTCCCTTCAGCCCGACTAGCTAATTAAGATTATTGAGAAAAATCAGGGAAGACCTTAGCCATTCATGACTTCTGTCAAATACTTATATGGGAAACGAAGAGATAACTCCCTTTTTTCGTTGCATTAGCCGGTAATAGCTCCTTCAACCTGCAATTTAATTAACGGCAGCAAAATCTCAATCCAAGATTTCTTCGCAACACTTTTATTGTGCTAAGGGTACATCAGGAATGTTGTATATGTATGATCCTTAACCTTTAATCGAAAATACTTGATGCATGGTTGGATATTGAAATGGTGGGCCTTAACGGTTTTATGGATGGTAGGTGTATTTTAGAAATATCGAAAAAAATGGGTGTAGTTTAGTAAACATACTTTCAAATGTGTGTATATTAGAAAAATGTCTAATTGTTAATGCATCTTTTGCATTGGGTAAGACTATTCCTGAAAAGGACATTGTGATGAAAATTCTCAGATCGTTGCCATCCAAATACGATTCTAAGAAGCATGCCATCGTTGAGGGTGATAACCTTGATACTCTTTCCAGAAATACTCTTGTTGGAAAGCTAAAGATTTTCGATCTTGAACTATGTCAAAGAGAAAAACGTCACTTGCTAGCCAACTCTGTTGCTACATCTGATAAAAGGTCTCGACGTCCTAAATTAATTGATACAAGAGATGAGAATTGATTTAATTCTACTCTTTCATTGTCTATACAACAGTTGAAGAAGACTCCTAGACAGAGTAAACGAAAGTCTCAAAAGAAAGATCATTCAATCAACAAAAGGGATAGAATAGTTCAGAAAAACTATGTTAATGAAACTTGTTCCAAGTGCTATAGAAGTGTCCATGATACTTCCAAATGTTCTGATGAGAAGTTTACTGAGTTAACTAAAGCATGGATGGCTACTCTTGATTATTGTCCTGAGGAAAATATATGTGAAAGTTCTCTTAACTTCCTTGCTGATAATCACACTTGTCCTCCCAAAAGTCCTGAGTATTCCATGATATACAATCTTACTTCTCCAGAAGAGTTTCAACTGGAAAAAGAAACCTTAATTAAAAAGATTGATGATCTGGAATGTCAACTGCGTATTTTAAGACAAGAAATTGTTGTCTCTCGCAATTATGATCCTACTAAGATTGATCAGACCTCTTCGATTAACTATTCTAGGCATTTTCAGCAAGTTATTCTTGAAACTGTATCATTCTCAAGTCACTCTGATGATATAGAAAATACAAGGGTTTGGTTCTCTTATGTAGAAAATCAGGATCATCTAGATATAATGTGCACAAGGTGTCAAGAAAAATTGTCATCCGCTAAACCTTGTTTTCAGAAGATGAAAAGGAAATCTCCTAAGAAACCTTCATCTCATTCAAAAGAGATTTCCCAAATCATTCATAGCTTAGGAAAATTAACAAACAAGGTTTTCAAAACACTGCTGAAAAGAAAGAATGATGCACATAAATCTTCTCTTATGAAGACTCTACAGAATCAAGGAATAATAAATACTCCTTCCTCTCATAAGAAACCTCTCAGTCCTGACTTGGATTGGAGAAATTACAATCTGTGATAAGGTTTAAGATGGTTCTTGTTATTTTCTCTCTTAGACAAGAACCATAATCTTCAAGAGGGTTGTGTGAAATATTTTTGTTGATCCTCTGGTGTGTTTCTATTCATTTTTGTTTGTGACTCTTTTGTTTATTGAGTCAAGAACCGTTTTTATACTTAAACGACTTTTTCATGTAAGACCTTCTCTTGGGGATAACCAAATTCTGTTAAGGTTTTGGTCAAAGGTCTTTTTGGAAAATTTATCCCCTGTCTTCCTTCTTTTTAAGATGAAGATTTCTCCTAAGTGAGAGCATTTCATTTATCTCTTCTATCATGTCCTCATCAAGTCTTTCAAGCAAAGAAAATGATGTCTGGACTGTTTTTTTTCCTTCTAAGAAGATTCGTTTTGATTCTGCTGATAGTGAGATGTGCTCTGACAAACGTGATTCCTCCCTTGATGGGAAACCCTCTGTCTCTCCTTTTGATAAGCTCTCTTTAACCATGAATCTCGTCTTGGAACAGGTAAGTGCCCTGAAGAGTGAACTTGAATCTTCTTCCAAAAGACTTGAAGAAAATATAGATAAACTTGAATCCAGGATTGATCTAATCGAAGATGAGCTTGACGAATATATGGATTATGAGAAGAGTATTCAAAGTAAGGGAAATGCTTTATGGGAGTTGTTTCTTTTCAATAATTGTCTAGGAAACTTCTTATGAGAATTTATTCTTGTGTTTTTAAGAAGGATAACTAGGGTTTGGAATAGCCATTATTGTGAGTACACATAGATATTGCCAACGTTTTCATCTTGCAATGTTTTTAGATTTATTTATTTCAATTCTAAAGTTTATTTGGAAGATGATTTTTGCAATATTAGTCTTTATGATTTTATATATTGCAAATTGATATGGGATATGTTGTTTACGTCCGTGAACCTTGACTTTCCCATATTTGTTCAAAAGTTAACTCTATTGTATGTCGGTATGAAAGTATTGAAAAAGATAGAATGAACTTTTGACTACAAAAGTTAAGCCTATTATGTCATTATGCAAATATTGATGGAAGATTGGATGAAATTTTGTTTGCAAATATTAAGTCTATTATATGTCATTGTGCAAATAGTGATGAAAAATAGAATGAATCTTTGATTATTCTGCAGTATTGGTCTTTCCATGATCTACATCTTTGTGTATGTATTGTGCGGCTCCGTAAGTTCTCTTATGTTGAGCATGGCCAATTGAATTGATCATTTTTCTTGTGGTTAATTCAATTGAGATTTTTTGATTACAAATTCATGTTTCATGTGATTTGTTAATGTCCAAAGAAATCCTTTTTTTCTTGTAAAAGTAAGGTCGCTCTTGTTGTTCTTTCGGGAATGACATTTTATGGGGGAGAGTTCTTATTTGAACATGTGCTTAATTGCCATATATTTTTGGGGAGTGCGGCTGTGGAATACTTTAGGAGTTATCTGTATCTTTATAAAATCCTTGATGAATGCATTTAGTTTCGGCTATATGATGGTATCTAAACAAGGTGATATGTTGTTCTCTTTTGGTCATGAAGTATCTCTATGAAAATTTCATGAGGATCCCACTAGTTTCCGTACCTTTGCCAATTTATATTGACAAAAATGGGGATAATTAATGTGTAGTTCACACTACAAATACATATGGTTTACGGATCATTATGCAAAGAGGAGTGGTTTTCATGTGATATGAAGTATTGACTAAGGGGGAGTGACACATATCACCATAGTATTGTTGTCAGAGTTGTGATACAATTGAACTTTGATGCTGTGTAATAATATTATGACACTGTATAACAATGACTGAGAGCAACTATTTTCTCATTGTTATAGCTACGGATCTTCAACAACTATGATGCTGAGTTGAACACATTTAGAATCATTGGAGTACTTGGAAGTGACGAAAATTTCGAGTAATGTTGAAGAACCAGGGAGATCAAGCATTTGGATGAGAAGCTACAAATTTTATTTATTTTTTAATCCATATATATTGATAGTTTTGTCACTGAAATTGAAAAAGGGGGAGATTGTTAGAGCACTGCTCGGTCGAACTCGCAAGCGTTCTATCTCAAGCTTGTTTGTCAATGTTAGTGATCAAAACTATAAGTATTGATTTCTAGTCTACTTATAGTAATGTCTCGGACTAGGATAGATTGTGTAGTTGAGCATTAGACTTCACGACGTTCATCAATTGAAGACAAAGAACTACTAAGGGGAGCTTGTGGAACTTTATCAAAAAAAGGTATGTGGAGACTAAAACTCATCTATCACTTGGAAAGTCTATTTCCTATTCTATCTCCTATATTGAGACAAAATTCGTATTACTATATAGTATTCGATTATGCACATTTGAGATTTCGAACTGAGTTTAACTCGCTTACATATTTCTCGAAATATGTGTTGGCAAGCTTTCAATTCAACAAAGTTCATCTTATATTCTTGATGAAAGTCAAAAGATGATCATGTGAAAATCTCCGAGTAACATCTTACATGGTTTGTGTGATGCAATCATTTGGTGTAGACTTGGAATGTTTCGTTATAATTATTTCAATAACTTGAAAATTGCTTTGATGCTAATAGTGTGTGAAAACGGCTATTTTCATCCTCTAAGAAAGCTTCAATGATTGAAATAGAGTTCAGAATACTTAACTATCATTGGAGTATGAACATAGTATGCATTCTTGCATGTATGTGATCCATGACCAGAACTATACTATGCATACCCGTATGTGTACTTGTAGTTGTGGAATTCTGGGTACCTAAGTAAACATACCCGTACGCGTACTGGCAAAGGGTTTGGGTCCGGAAATTTCTGTTGTGTTTGGAAGTATGCCTACCCGTTTGCATACTGGCGAAACCCAAACTCATACCGGATACTTAAGTATGCGTACCCATTTGCATACTTGAGTGGTTAAAGTTCTAAAATCAGATTTTTCATGAACTAATACATTTATATATCATGGAATGCATTCTTTGCAAACCGTGGCTATAATGTTCATGAATTAATTCGAGTGAATCAAACCGATTTTGCTTCAATCATGTTCTTGTATACTTGTATGAGAATATAGCAATTGAAAAACTTTATAACTAGTTTCATTTGAGTCATTTGAATTAGTTGCGGTTAAGATGAATAAGGTTGATATGAGAGTGTTCATATAGCTAACCTCGGTTAACTACTATTGAGCCAACATAGTGTACACGTTTAGGTACGATTACTCAAACCTAAATGAGGGTACATTTCATTTGTGTATAACAAGTTAAGTTCGATCTAACGGTTGAAAGATATTAGCTTGAGTCTAATCAGGTTTTCATCTAACGGTGAATATCGAATGCTTTGTTACCAGCGTAACTTAGCTTGCAAACCCTGATTTGAAAACTATATAAGGGAGAACTCTAGCAATTTGGAAACCTAATACCCACACCTCCTGTGTGATAATAGTTGCGACTAGAGTCAATTCTCCTTTAACATTAGGTTTTCACGAAACCCTATAGGTTAACGACTTAAAGACTTCTTTGGGATTGTGAAGCCAGACCTCCGTAGTTGCGTGTTCTGATCTTACTTCTACTATCGTGATTGAGTATTATCTTTGCTAAGATTTGCTTGAGATTTATCTCCGGTAGGTAAGATTAAAAGTAGTCACAAACATCTTCGTCTCATCGTTTGTGATTCCACAAACTCGTAGGTATAAGTCCTCATACGATTGATATTATTGTGAGGTGATTGATAATACTAGGTTGTTCTTCGGGAATATAAGTCCGGTTTATGAATTGGTTCCTGTGCACCTTGATTTATCAAAAGACGGAAAAAACTCGTAGGTATTTCTGTGGAGATAGATTTTCTATTCCAATAAATTTTTTTGTGTGAGACGGATTTGTTTACCAAGTCTTCGACTTTGAGTCATAGCAATTCTTGGTTGTGGGTGAGATCAACAAGGGGAATCAAGTGCGTAGAATCCTGCTGGGGTTCAGAGACGTAAGGAGCGCAACTGTACCTTGATCAGTGTGAGATTGATTAGGGCTCAACTACATTCCAGTCAGAAGTTAATTGGTAGTAGGCTAGTGTCTGTAGCGGCTTAATACAGTGTGATGTTCAAATATGGACTACGTCCCGGTGTTTTTCTGCATTTGCGGTTTTCATCGTTAAAAAAATTCTGGTGTTTGTGTTATTTCTTTTCCGCATTATATTTTGTGGTATAATAGAAATATCACAGGTTGTGTGTTAAGATAAATCAATTAGATAATCCAACCTTTGGTTGTTGATATAAATTGATTGACACTTGAACATTGGTCTTTGGTACCATTCAAGTTGTTTCTCATAATAATCAGGCTCGCGGATTTCTATCTGTTTAATTTGCTGATTACATTGTGAAACAGAGATATAAACTCTTTGATATACTTTTCTCTGGATTGAGTCTGTCTGTTTAGTTGATTCTCTTGAAAGTATATTGGAGTTTGTCTATTCAGATTGTCGAACGAAATATTGGGTGTGGTTGTTAGACCCCCGTTTTTTCAGAAACGACCCGACAACCAGTCACATCACAATTATTGATGTTTATTTTTTGTTCATAATAATTCAGAAGTACGTTTTCCCACATGCACTGTTGATATTAGTTTATGTAAAATAACATAATTCCTGCTAGTTCATTCATCTTTGGCTACATATAGTAAATTTTGCACCCCGAACTTTATTACTTTGGCCAGTTTGAGAATCAGATTGAAAAACCATGTTACAGAAAGTTATAAAATAATAATCTGTAGAGAAGATGAGGGTGAAATTGGTGAATTTTGTTTTAGGTCAGAACAAATTTTCGTTAGAGATTGAGAAGTGTAGAAAAGGTGTGAGTTGAAATAAGGCTAAATTGAGTATTTAAAGGGTGATTGATTTGTAGTCGTTGGATGATGTATCACTGGGCGACTTAGAGTACACCGAGCGATCAAGTATGAGTCGCTGGCGTCTTATACTTGAACACGCGGTGTAGTCTCCACCGAGCTGTCAAGACTCTGCCCGTCTACTGCTCGTTAGAAACTTCATCTCGACTAGTTGAGTGGCATATTTTCCACTTTCCAGTTATGTTTGCCTCTTTACCATACTCATAGTGGATGCAAAAAAGTGGCGAATCCTAGCATTTGCTAGGTGCATAGGAATAAGAGAATCAGGTATACTGTCTCTTTTATTCTTTTTGTTTTCTATTTTTTTTTTCTTTTTCTTTGAGAACCATTTTATTATTCTTTTCTTTTTATATAATATTACAACACGTCTACTTGAGACATGTAAGAGCCTCCACAGCCATGAATGGTACAATGGTATGGTATAAGTTAAATACACCATATCATTTTATTATTCACAGTACATATCTGCAATAGTTGAATGTTATACCTTTAATTAGTGCTGATTAGAACTGAGTCAAACTTTAGAAAGAGTATTAAATCTTGCTAACATAAAAGAAAACTAAACTATAATAGTTAAACTTGTATATGGATTGTTCGATGATAAGATGGTGTAAAAGACTAAAAATGGACCCAGATTTTTTTATTCTAGCGGTGATTCAAAATTCGCCCAATCTAAATTTGCTTCCCAACATAGTTTGAAAACACGCCTCGCTTATATGTTAAACAACACTTTCTTTTTACGGCCGGTTTAAATCTCCGGCAAGTTGAATTTAGCAATTGCTAAATTTGTTTGGTTAATATATTGTATGACTTTACCATACATGGTATATAAACACTTTTAGTATTTCCACTTCCGATCCCTAATTGGTGTATTTACCCTTTTAGTGTACCAATTGCGGATTCTTCTAAATGATGAGCATGATTATAAAAAAATAAGAATTGATATTTACCATATAATTATCTCTTTTTATATTATTATCAGAAAACAAACTTCCATTACTTAAGACGAAGAGGAGCAAAGATCATTACAAAGGTTTTAAAAGAAACAAAATGTCATTGGCATCCCTAAACAGACCACAAGGAGTGAAACATGGCATAAATTGTTAGCCGACTGAGTGTGGTTTTATCTCAAGAAAAACTTAAGCAACTGAAAAAATATTGACAATCTCTCATTATCTTCTTTGATATCCAAGCAAGATTAGCATTCAAACCTGTTAGAGACTCCATAACTACTTTGCTTCCACATAATAAATATTTAAAGTTTTTTTCATCTTCAAAGGATACAAATTTGTTTTTCTTTGTGTGGGACATTCAACTTCTTTTTGTCAAGTTGTTAAAAGTTTCAGACTAGAATGTAATTGAGATCGAATCAAAACCCCGACCAATCCAGGTTAAGTCGTGCTCATTACGTCTCTTGGATCTCGCAAGATCCTATGCACTTGATTTCCCTAACTGGCGTCCTTTACATGCATATGAGTTTCTTTAACCGGAGAGAAGAACTTAGCTAATTTGTCTCTAATATACATCTTACTGATTTCCTTCAGATATATTTCAATTAAGGTAATAGAAATCTGTTCACTGATCTTCACTAGTAAATAATATATTAAGAAAATCTCAACAATTAGGATAAATTACTCTCTTCAAAAGGTTATAGAGATGCCTAATCGATTCTACATCACGAGAATATCTAAAACTAGTTTAGATATAAATCTCGTGGAACTACAAAGTATAAGACGAAGACTACTTTATAATTTCTATCAATCTTATTCCCTAAAAAAGAGTTATTGAATGGACGTATAGCAGAAGACAAACTTTAGAATGGACAAGAAATACGATGAACAAGATAAGATTCCAGATACTAAGAACTACCAGTTCAAATATAATATGACCAAGCTTCATGAATCCCATTGTGAATACTTCAAAAATTAATAACCTAATATAGTTTTACAAAAAACATAAGTATTTAAAGGATTGATTCTAGACGCAGCTATGACATAACGTGCTAGTATTGAGATTCTAGGTTTCAGAGAGTCCTCTATTTATAATGATGAACAAGTCTAGGTTTCTTACAATCGAAGCAAGTTTGTAAACTAGTTTTCATATTTACGAATTACTTTGATCCTAAGGAAATTAAAACTTCCCCATATGGATTGGTTCTAAATAATATAAATTATATACGCATGCGTAAGAAGTATGCATCGAGTTACAAAAATTTGTGCACAAACAAAGTTGTCATTCTAGAACCGTGCACAAGTTTGTCACATAATATTTAGCCCAATAGGATTGAGAACCATCAAGCAATGTTGGAGTTCTGGAACACCCAAAAATACGCAAGTTCACGAACCCATAAAATCAGCTCGGTACATTAGATGTTTTAAGTGTCCTGGAATATGTACAAAAGTGCATAGTTCGCGAACAGTTAAATCAATTGTGTGCAAGAGTAAATTTGAAGAAAAAAATCCAGAAACTTATCTAACGATGCATGATTAACGAACTCATAAGTCAGTTCGTGATTTCTTATACACTTTGGAGTTTAGGACATCAAGTTTTTGCATAATACGTGAACTCATAAATCAGTTCGTGAACAATATTCTTTAAATTGATGTTTTTACGTTCATATATTTGCGGGACCATGCATAGTTTTTTGAACAATAAATTCTTCTCAACCTCAAAAGCGATAAACCTATGAATATTCATTGCTTGAATTTATATCTAATCAAGTACAGCTTGAAATCGAAATTTCTTCTTTGAAATTCATCAACTATACTAAAACCGTACGACGTTGTCTCAGTAGATAGAATGGTAGAAATAATGCTTAAATAGGTTAGCCAGTCTTCAGATACCTTTATTGATGAGTCATCGCAGACGTCTTCGTTGTTCTTCAATCTTTAAGGGGTTATTCGGTGAATACTGATACTTAACCACCATGCTCTAATCTTACTCTGAGTTTGACTTCAGTATATTAGGAATCAAGATATAATTTTGAGCAACTAACATTGACATACCAAAACTTCTGAGTTTGACCGAGAGATGCTCTAAACAGAAGGGTCTTAAGTCATATGTGAGAGGATCCACTCACACACTATTATTCACATTATCTCACATTTTGGATGCTATTTTCTTTATACATAAAAACCAAACGATAACGGATTTTAAGCTAATATTTTGAAGTGCATTTCGAAATACCAAACTTCACTATCTATCAATCTTTTAACGATTGACAATTCGTTGATTTTGAACGGTTGATTTTCAAAGTGTTAGATGATGGTGTTATACATCTTAGGATATACTCGTTTTCACATGAGCGTAGATTTTCATAAGAGGATCATACCCCATAATATTAGCTTCAATCCCGTTACTATTTAGGTTTTATAGAAAGATAAAAGGCGTCGAAAGTACGAAATAGTATGAGAATAAAAGTGTGGGTGGATCGTCCCTCCATATTTTTTCCTTGACTATCAGCATGAAGATGCTCTTATAAGTTGTTACCTAAACATATGTTAGCCTTCAACTTAGATCATGTTATAGTACAATTTGCTTTCATTTGGAAATGTTTTATTTCTTTTTTTATAAGAAATTTTGAAAAATGGGTTCAATTTTGTATATCAGGAATATCATTTAAAAACTGCATTCTTGGATACATATCTCACACGATTTAAGGATTACAGCCGTATAGCTAATGCATGACCTCAAAAGACGATTAGTCAGCTTTCATGCCTTCCTTACTAGCTATTGTCGGCCATCAATAATCGGGTACTGATAGCCCAACAATAAACACAACCAAGAGAGTTGTGGAATCCCATTCTGTGAACTGATCTACACAAATTTTGGAAGGCTGTTTTGAGGCATACTCTAAGAAAAAATAGAGGTACTTGGATGTAAAACCAACAACCCGTTAACCATCATCTTTTAATTATGACAAAAATGTCCTTATGTTTATATTTTAATTTTTTAATCAAAAAAGTGGTAATTGAATATTTGTCCCTACTTTTGATGGACTTTACAAATATCCTTATCACACAATAAATATGTCCTTCTTCATCTATAAGCCCATCAGGGGTCCACTAACGTTTTTTCTCCTTTCTATATTTATCCCTCCCTTTTTTAGATCAGATCAAGGTTTTATTTCTTCTTCTTTATCTTCTTCCCTTCAACGTCTGCAACTACCATCACCACCAACTCCTCCGTCGCCGCACCAACACGTCCTCCACTATAATCAGTTGATCTATCAATATGTTTATGTTCGATTTTCAACCTGTTAATTATTGTTCTTCATCTTCTTAGGTTAAAAATTGATTTTCCAGATTTAGGGATCGACAGATTTGTTTTTGGTTTTCGATTTCATAATTTCGAGTTGGAGATTCAGGGAGATCTTTGCATGTTCGAATTATTGAAAGAAGATACTGATTTGGCATGTATGATTTTCAATTTTGTTGTAGAGATTTAAGATTTGAGAGATAGAGAGTTCTGTGATTGAAACAAATCAAACCAAATCACTCCCACCATCACCATCTTCATCGTCACCAGCTCTGCAACTATTAGCACCTTCTTCGCTGCCAACTGGTTCGGGATTTTGAAGATTAATTTTCAAAATCAGATCTGAAGAGATGGAGATTTGATTTAGGATTTGGTATTTGCTCAATTGGTTCAGATGGTTCGAATTGGTGTTGAAGCTTCATAGAAGACAATGACGGTTGCTGCTACGGATTATAAATGGTGGTTGATGGTTCTGTCGGTGGTTACTGCAGTGAAAGAGATGAAGTTGTTGTTGTTGTTTATGAAGCTACATGTGATGATCAATTGGTGTTGTTTATATGTTTTTATGGGATCAATTGTTGTTGTTGACCCAATTTTTAATGGGATGAACTACAGTTGTTGATCCATCTATTGGATCAACTCTTGTTGTTGACCCAATTTTTTATTGGATCAACTACTGTTGTTGATCCTTTCAACTCTTATTGTTGAAAATATTTCCTTGGATAAGTATAATCATGCTTGTATTTTAAATCATGCTTATAGTTTAAATCATGTAAATTTCTTCCAATGTTGAACTTGTGGTGCAATGGTAGCATGACTGACTCCATGTCAGATGATGCGTGTTCGATTCACGACAAGTTCACTCCATTTACATGGATCAACTTTCATTGTTGATCCAATTTAGAGGATCAACTACCATTGTTGATCCCCTAAATTGGATCAACTTCTACTATTGATTCCTTTTTTTTGGATCAACTACCATTGTTGATCCCATAAATTGGATCAACTTCTACTGTTGGTTCTATTTTTATTTAGACAAAAGTATCTGAACCAGTGGTGGTGGCGGCGGCGGCGGACTAGTGGTGGTGGCGACAACGAACTAGTGGTGGTGGAGGACTGGTGGTGTAATGGTGGTGGTGAAGGAGTGGTGGTAGAATATTAGTGGTGGTGGCGGTTGGTAGGTGGTGGTTGTTGAATGGTGGTGGTGGAATGGTAGTTGAATGTTGGTGGTGGTGGTGTTAGTGGTAGAGGAATACATTTGTTGCATTTTGAAATAAAGAAAAATATTATATGGGTGAGGGTATTATGGGAATCTAATTTTAAATAAATAAGGTTACTAAAAAGTAGGGACATATTTATTGTTGTATAAGGAATATTTATTGGGTGTCAAAAATAGGGACATATAAATAATATACCCATCAAAAAACTACCTGAACCCTCGACCCTTGTACACCGAACCTTGAGAAAATAAAAAAACTTTAAAAAATATTGACTTTTTTGTTTTTGTTTTTTTAAGTTTCTTAATGTTTTCAAGAATTTATATTTTTTTTAAAACCTAATCATAGGTTCGGCTAATAACTTGTCAGCAGAACTCCACGCTTTAATTGTCGATCCTAGGTTCAGATGACTCGAACAGAAATTATGACAACTGAACTTAGATATGGTCGGAGTAGAGAAGCGGAAAGGAAAATAATTTATATGAATCTTAAAAAATAAATAAGTAAACCAATTAAGGTTATCTAAGTAATTTAGCATGTTTCAAAAAAAAAACTAAGTTACTTAGCTAGCCTTGGTGCACCTCTTATGAACCTACATTGGTTAGGGTAATAATCTTGTATGCCTCAAAACAGCCTTCAAATTTTAGCCCCAGGTCTATGTTGTGTTTTCTAAATGGAGCTGACTACACCCATATCTCCATGGTTCCGTTCTACATACTAATCATAGAATAAAATCGTGGAACGAATTGGTAACAGGAGATCAGTGTAGTTAAAAACTAAACCATCATCTCTCATTAATGAAATGTATTTTCTGATTGCACAGAGCTTATGAGAAGTTTCATTTTAAGAATAGATGAATAAACTGGCTCAGCTACCGGCAGAAAAACAGGGGGATCTTTTGAGGTCTTTAGAAGTGACTGGCACATTTATGCCTTCTTTTCTTCAGCGGCATAAAGCACTTTTATTTCTTCAACATCGTCATAACTTCCAAGAAATATAGGTGATCGTTCATGTATTTTCTTTGGAACCAAGTCGAGTGCCTGCCACAGTAACCAGTTAAACGATTAATTGACGGTTATTTATCATTCCAGATACAACAGTGTTAAGATCAAATATGACAGAACATTTTCACCATCAGCCGAACCCATAAACTAAGATTGTTTTTCCGACGAACCTATAAGGTTAAGATGGAATATTTGAAATTTAAACCTTAGTAGTACGCAATTCAGGTTCCAAAGAATCATTTTGCCTAACAAGCTATAAGACAAACAGCCAAACAAACATATAAACAAAATAGTAGTCCCAGATTAGTCCCTTAACCTAATATTCCTAATTTCCTACCACTTTACCACATTACGATCATTGTAAAGACAAAAAAGATAATCAATACGAGACCCCATCACATGTGAATGACAAAACTACTGTCTACGATAAAACAAGGGTGCATCTTCCTGGTACAAGTACTTAGTAATTAGCACCTTTAGCTTGAGCCTAAAATCACTGCTCCGATTTGGCCGTCATCTTTGCCAATATTCTGGACTTCTAATACATCATATAACTTTGAATACAGTTTGACTATTCGACCAAGTTACTTGGCACATATTGAAGCTAAATTATAGACTCTGTAGAGGTCTGAAAATTAGGAGTGTTGATATGATGTGCTAAATTCACAAATAACTTTCAAAACTAGGAAGTAATTCAAAACCTACTTTTCAATTTCGAATGAATTTCCATTATCTGAATCCTCAATAGTAGTAATCCAATTTATTAGTTATAGATAACCTGACTACTATAGATATCTTATAAACATGGAAAACAGATATTTCCCCCAATTTTCATATAGGTACTGTAATCAAGAAACTAGTGCAACTCGGACCAAAAAAAAAACGAAGAGCAAGTGGTAATTACCCTTTCTTTTCCAGTAAAAGCTTGACCTCCTGCTTGTTCCATCAAAAAGGACATTGGGAAAACTTCATAGAGAACACTGTTTCATACACAATAAATAGCCATTATTAATTACCACATTACATATTTAACAGCAATTTGCTTTTACATAAGAAGAAAAGGTAAGCAAAAGAAAAGAAAAGAAAAGAAAAGAAAAGAAAAGAAAAGAAAAGAAAAGAAAAGAAAAGAGAGAAATCATCCATCACAATAGCATACCGTAGTTTTCCGCTTGGGCTCTTCTTGTCTGCAGGATACATAAATATGCCTCCGTAAAGTAATGTGCGGTGCACGTCAGCAACCATACTGTAGACACAGATTTATTTTTATGATGAACTAGTTCGTTAATGGAAAGTAACATTAAATTCAATGATGCTGTGTTCCGACACAAAATATATTGAGTGCTTCTCATGATAACAAACTTAATGAACTCGTTACTGCTGCTAAAACATGTGAACTTAAATGTTCTGTGGACACAAAGAGGTAAAATAGGTTATGGTAATCAATTTGCAAGTTCAAGTCTAGAGTTCTACTAGAAGTGAGTTAGCATCGATAACCAGCTGTGCATATTCAAATTAAGTAAATAAACTAAGATTAAGGCTTTTTTGTGGCAGCATGTAGAGAAGTAAGAAGGCTATGTCATTTATACCCGAATTTATTAAGTGAACTGAAGAGGAAAAGGGTAAAGGTTGAGAGACCAATACCTTCCAATGTATCTGAGAGACTTTGGAGATGAACCATCCTGAGGGTACTTGCATCTCTCAACGTACCTGTAAATTGGATGCAATATCAGACACCAATTGCCAATCAAGATACTGACCAGGTAGGAATTGCAAATTGGAGATGCATATACTTCGCTGTTGGTGTATCCCAGTTTTTGGCATTTCCTTCGTTTACTGAGTAGATTTTTCCCTTCTTTGGAATCTGTACGCAAGTACGGATGAGATAAATATGTAAATTCACAAGAAATGTGTGGCAAGCATAAATCTTTCAACGTAAGAAATAACTAATAAGTAATGCAACTGCATACAGACCTTAATGTCTGGATGAGTCATAATGAACTCCCCAAGGGATGGATCAAGAGTGAAACCGTTGACACCACTTCCAGTGCTCAACACAAACTGCAAGATCATTCCTTTAACAGTTCAGACTAAATCATTCTAGTAATCTCAATTAAGCATGTTGAAGTTACTCTCAAGAGAAACAAATTGAAACGAACAGCAACATTAAGAAAAACTAGAAGTTTGAAGAAAAAAAATGCAAGACATTAAAGAATATAAAGCTAAAAATACTTTCAAAAGTTTTGAAATCCCTAAAGCGCTATCACTTGAAGGATAAAGAATGAAACAGAAAAATTCAAAGCTTGACTACATAACCAATGCTACAAAGGAATGAGCAATTATACCGTGCAAGAACTCCCGTACATGCAATACCCAGCTGCTAACATATTTTTCCCTGGTTGCAAGACATCTTCTAGATGTGGTTCCTCATTTGCTTTCATCATATAAATACCAAATATCTGAAATGTGAAAAACCTAATTTTAAGCCAGAAAAAGGAAATGCGCGAATTTCAATTAAAACGATATTTGAGGAAAAAATACTGAAGGAAAAACATGCTTCAGGTGAAGGGGTCTCACGGTTCCAATAGAAACACCACAGTCAATGTTAGAAGAACCATCCAAGGGATCAAAAACCACACAGTATCTGCGCTTTTGCAAAGAGACAAGTGGTTAGTAAAAGTCTAGCATGCAGCAGTTAACATATCACGTACAAAAAAGAGAGGATCAATAGTCACCTTCCACGCAATGCTGGATCCACAAAAGTTGCTTCTTCGTCCTCTTCCGATACTAGAATAGACTGTGGATAAGGATGAAATACATTTCTTAATCAATTTCAAATCTATCGAACACCATAGTCAAACCTAAGTCAATAGTTCCCGAAGACTTACCGTTCTTCCACTGCTTACGAGAGCCTTAACAAACACATCATTTGAAAGAACATCTAGTTTCTTTTGCTCTTCGCCCTGCAATCAGAGTCGAATAAATCACTTCTTAGTAGCTAGCTCCAACAAAAAGTGAAAAAGAACTGAATTTGCTGGAAAGAAAAATTAAGAATTAATAAAAGACTAACATCTTTGTTACCTGAACGTTGGTCTCCCCAGCAAGTCCGATGAGTTTCGCAAGCCCAGCCTACTCAAGAAAACAACAGCAAGATAAGCTTAATACCTCATCAATAAATATAAAACTCTCGAATTCTCAGAACTTCGAAAACTTACCAGGCAAACAATAATAAGATTTTATCTAACTCTACTGGTTTCTGAACAAAACCAAAAGGAAAACAAACTTCTTTCATTACTCAAAACAGTCAGTCAAGGCTAAATCATTTCAATCTCATCTCAGGAACACTAAACTTCAAACTTACATGATACCTATTTCAGCTATTATCTCTGTTAAAATCTTAATTTTCCATAAATCCACATTAAATTCAGTAATCAAATGAATGTTCTTAATTTTCTCTATTTCAGATGACTGTCCAGTTCAAAACAATGACACTTTTCTTTCTTTCTAATTGACTAATTTTCAATCAAATTCTCTACTAACACCAAAATCTCCAAAAAAAAGAAAGTCTTAACTAGAATTTAAAAATTCAAAGAATGAATAGAAAATTTACTTTGTTAACAGCAGCACAAACAAATTTGCAACCAAGAACGATGTGACTAAGCAAGATGGAAAAGTCTCCACGTGATTCAGGATGCTTCGATTGTTCATTAAGAACAAACCGAGTAATGGTCATCAAATCAGTCATATGAGCCTCAGCAGCATGATCCATTTTTCTTCTTCTTCTTTTCTTTCCAATAAACTATTTCTCGGTAAAAACCGAAGGTTCTTCGTGAGATTTTATATTTTGGTTACTTTACGAAGTCAGAGGTTTCCTCTTTTCGAGGAAATAACAGAATAAGAATGATTCGGATAGATAGAGACTATTTAAATAGTAAAGTGGATTTTTTTTTTTAATTATTTTATTTTTAAAACGAAAAATTGTTCTGTAATGATAATTATTAGTGATGAAATGAGACGGAAAATAGATAGGGTTATCTGATCTGACGTCATTGGAAGTTTCGACTAACACGTGTTGGTAATAGCTTCATCATCTCCTCCTCGTCACTCGTTAGTCATTGCAGATAAACTTGTACTATATTTAGTTAGTCTTTGCTGATTTTAGCGGTTAAAGTTTTGTCTCTTCTTGTAATATCCAGATTCTGTATCATCCTAACCCGATTCATCCGAACACCAAAAACCAAAAACCTGATTTTCTAAGATGATTATAAGTAAAAGACTATAAATATCTAATACCCTCCCCAATAAAATCAATAAAAGATCAAACACAGACGATTTCAATGGGGAAAAAAGTCAGTACAGATATTACAGAAAGAATCGATCAAAAAAATTTCTAAATCGATCAAAAAAAAGTAATTACAAATAAAAATGAAATTACAGAAAGAATAGAAGAAAAGGGCTTACCTCACTGTAGAGAAAAACCACCGAAAAAGACCTAAATGGAATTATGGACCCAAAACTACAAAGTGAGACCGGAATTGGTTAGAGAGAACGACATAGAAGAATATAGAAAGTCTGATAAAAAAACCAGTGGCAAATCTTTATGAACATTTATTCTCCACGCATAATCACAGTAATTCTTGTACCTAGAGTGCACTTCAGCCGTAGATTTATGTCTTGTGGATGAAATCTGGACCACCACTTACACGGGTAAACTTAGCCAAACTAAAGTTTAGCGGTTAAAGTTTTGTCACTTCTTGTAACAAGATATTATTACATGGCGTTATCTTCTCACCCAAATGCGGTACTGTTATGTTAGGAATTAGGATGTTCGGCCTACCAATTGCATACGCTGACTGACGCCCGTCTGATACGCATAAGTCTAGCAATTTCCAAAGCCGAGCCTACCAAAACTCCATACCACGCCGAAACAAAAACACCCCAAAAGAAGCCCAACGACCTTTGTATCCTAGTTCCACCGTACCATTACCCCTTTTTATCTGGACCGATGCTCAAGGATATTAACTATTCCGGATAAAGGTATACAGTTATAGTTGCACTCGTCCAAAAGGTATCAACCATGTATGTCTTTTTAAAGATATTATTTAGCATTAATAAGATATTATTTTCTATTAGGATGCTAAAGATATTGTTACCGTATTAGTGTTGCTTAGTTATCAAGAATTATTATCCTCGTTTATTAGTTTTTAGTTAGTTTCCTTTGCCTAGTTATGTTCTCTTATTTTCTCTTCATTGTATTTACTATTGTATAAATATGACTTTTGTCTAATGGAATGATACACCGATTGAGAGAAACTGCCATCTGATACCATGTTTTATCATGGTATCAGAGCCGGGTTAGATCCAATCAGCTTCGCTGCAAATCTAGTTTCTTCGTCAAGAAATATGCTACTAGTGATAAAAAATTGTTCCGACATAGAAGATGCAAAATTTGATGATATAGATTTCAGTTTTCATTGTCGGACATCAAAGTTGTTCCGTTGTTTAGATACCATCGTTAAAAGTTCAGTGTTTAAAGATCAGTGATTCAGAGTTTCAGTGTTCAGAGATCCGTTTTCAGGGAGTTTAGAATTCAGAGATCCGTTGTCATAGTTCAGGTCAGTGTGTATGGGCCGCAATCCGTAAGCCGCAATCCACGTGCAGCAGTTGGCGTGCCGCAATCCGTGTGCTACAATCCACGTGCCATGTTCAGAGATCAGAGCTTCTGAGTTCAGAAATTCCATATGCAAACTCAAGCCATCTTGAGTTTGAGGAGGGGTGTTAAAGATATTATTTCGTATTAATAAGATATTATTTCGTATTAGTATGCTAAAGATATTGTTACTGTACGAGTGTTGCTTAGTTATCAAGGATTATTATCCTTATTTATTAGTTTTTAGTTAGTTTCCTTTTCCTAGTTATTTTCTCTTATTTTCTCTTCATTGTATTTACTACTGTATAAATTTGGATTTTGCCTAATGGAATGATACACCGATTGAGAGAAACCATCCCTTTGTTATCATGTCTTATGACTCATTTACCAAATCTGTTTTTGACCAAATTTACCTTCCCTAATCGAGTTGGGTTGGGTTGTACCCGGATAAGAAATGGGTCGTAGGATATATAACGAATTTGGCCACAAACCCTCTTTCTTTAGTTCTTCAGCCCTCCCCAAGATGTCCTGGATCAGTTTTAATTTTTGATGGATGAGAGATGGTTTTAACTTAATCCAATTGACGATCACCTACTATGATTATTGTTCTTGATACCGCTATAACTATCTGCAACGGAAGTAGAGGAGAATCCATTTACCAACGATGAGTTCAAAAATTGAGTTGGATTGATATGCAACTGTTGATGGTGGTTTTCAGTTCAAGGATAAAATCGTGAAACCCTGTATTTAATGCGCTGCCATCCTACAAAGGAACTAAGCCAGTTGGAATGTAATGAGTTCCTAAGCCTTTTCGCTCATATATGTAGTGAGCAATTCAATATATATGTGTATATAAAATTTATTCAGAATGGTGCATGTAGCAACAATCCCAAATATTCTATAAATTTTATCTTGCACCAGCATTATTCACTAATGCATGACCTGCCTAGTATTTTCCTATGCTATGTTCCCCAGCCGAACTTTCAATATTGGCATGACATGACGATTAATGTTCACTCACAACGGAGTAGCACGAATCTCCCGAAGTGTTAGTATTAAGATCTGCGTGAAAATACTCAGGAGCACACAAGCTACGTCACTCTCTGATAAAGAGATTTTCTTTGCGTCAACACGCTCTTAGTTAAAAGTGCATGGTTGACGCGCTTAAATTCCTTAAGAAAAATAAGCCTAGACTGACCATGTCAGTATTAAAACAATCACGACCACACGATTTAGCCGCCCAATTCAACAAGCTTAGCGTCACCCTAGAGGAACTAGGCAAATTCCATGATGTCCACCGGCGGTCCCACTATTGTCCCAGCCAATCGGAATCCTCTAAACTCTCCAGTAGCATCCCTAATCGCTAGCCAAAACTAGGCTAGTTGCACTGCGAAAGAGAAACTCCAACGAGTTAAGAACAATCATAACGGTCTCAAAGCCATCGCGTCCGCCCAACTTAGCCAGCCTGGTTGGACGGCTTAGATCGTATTTCGAACGATCAAAGAGGTGCCGGTGTGTTCACCGACGACTCGCCTCCATCCTCAGCCGATCAAACTACACATGGCAAGCTAGGAGTGCATCAAACCGCTTGTCCAAAGTAAGGTGAACGCGCTGTTTAGGAAACCCTAATTTGCGTTGCGGCAGCGTGCTACTGTCGCAAAACGATCACAACCGTCCATCTTCGCGGCCAAATTGTCTGGCTTAGATCCAATTTCAGGCGGCCAATAAGATGTCAGCATGCTCGCCGGCAACTTACCTTTGCATACGGCCAATCATCCTGCTCAAATCAATGTCCAGTGCCTTGGATCGATTAGCCTAAAGAGGGTTGGTCATACGGCTTTAAACCCTAAAATTCAATCAACGACAGTATACAACTGCCGCAAATCGTCTCATCCGTACAACTTCGCTAACCTAGTCGGACGACTTAAATCTAATTTCAAGTGGCCAACAGGGTGACATCGTGATCACTGGCCACCCTTATCCCATAAGGAGCGGCCGTCCAAGCCACGGCTTTCCCAAACGGATCCCAAACGATCGCCCAAAAGGTGGCCAGTCGCGCTGCTAATATATATTTCAATAATTCAACGACAGCTATCAACTGCCGCAAATCATCTCAGCCACTCGACTTGGCTAGCCGATTTAACCGGTCCAGATCTAACTTGGGCCGACCGTTAGGATGTTAGAATGGCTACCAACCGCCACTCTCTCATAAGGACCGGCCGGACAAGCCCTAGGGTTTACGAGTAGCTCCTACCAACTCCCTGAAAGAGGGTGGTCATGATCCTTTTAAGTCACTAAGCTCCGCGACTAACTTAGACGAGTTCTGGAACAACGTTGCTTCATAAACATCGATTATTTTCAGTTGCTTGTTTAAAAGCGATGCTTTACATGCATCGATTATAGATGATGTTTTATAAATATTGATTCCACAAATAATTTTGTTATTTGACCTAAAAGCACTATGTGCTGCTTTAAGAGGCAAGTCTCACGACTTACCCATTTACTCAAGACATAAAACATGTCACAAACTGGGGGATGCTCACTAGGGTATTGGATGGTGGTTTACATGGTTTGGCGTGCAACACGCGCACTACAAGAAAATGTCAGGAAATGGCAGACGGCTAATGGAAGTAACAGAGTAGTGGGTGTAATGTTGGTCAGTCTTCTCTCGTAAAAGGAAACGTGACGGTCACCACTTTTACACAACTCCACTTCTCCACTACTTAACTGTCTCCACTTTCTACGATATCAGAGTGCGCGCAGTCATGACTTGTATAAATAGATTATTCAACCTATTTTCGAGAAAAATAGAGGTGATCAACACAAGTATTCATAAAACACCAAGAACTGATAGCTTACACTCTGCAATCCAGATCCACATTCTGATACAAATCATCAAACAACCACACCTTCATAATTCAACATTTTGATCTCAAACACCTTCTTCTCTTCCCTCCCTAAGATCAACCCTTCTCCTTCACTTGTGACCGAATTGAATATGGAACGTCCATTTCTTGGTTTAGGCCAGAGTCTTACAGATTGATCTCTCGAAACTAAAAGTACTCCTGTGCAGTACATTTGTTTAGGGTTTGAGTTCATTTATCATCAACACACCCAAATTTACCAAAAACAGCAGAACCAGTTTTTACCCCAAAACAACTGGCGACCACAATGGGAGATTAATCTCTCGGTTGCAATCTCACATTTTCACAAAATGGTTGATCTTAGGTCAGGTTCAGTTACAAATCCTAACATAAACAATGCTAGCACTAGGAACAACGGTGTACTCCAGAAACTATTCATGCTTCCAACAACGGTGCTGGTGATACTACTCCTCCTCAAACTTAACACTGGAAATCATCCTCTCTTCTACCGGCATCCCCAGGAAGTCAGATAAAATCCATCCACCATAGCCGATCTCATGAAATTCCAGGAAGTTCTCGCCAAAAATCAAACTGATATGGCTAACACTCAGAAGGAGTTATTCAATTATCTCAAGACTCTCACTGACAAGATGTCAGAGAAAACTCAAGAGAAGGGAAAAGCCAAAGAAACGTCTTTAGATGATCCTGAAGTCACTATGATCCATGTAATAGATGATGATGATGAATTCCACAAGGCTGCAGACAACCCACCAATTAAGGAACCTGCAGGCTTCATCACCCGTGAGGACCTGGAACGCTTCATGGAGGATCGCGGAAAAGACAAGGCGCCATCTGTCTATCGTCACCAACCTCCATATCCTGCTTCTACACAAAGAATTCCTCTCCCAAAGGGTTACACTTCCCCAATGTTCACACTGTACAACGGAACAGGGAATGCTCTAGAACACGTCTCTCGATTATTGGAGGCACTAGGAGAGCACGAACACAACCATGTCGTCTGTCTGAAGGAATTCTCGAAATATCTGACAGGCCGAGCATACACCTGGTACAACAACATTGAATTTGGGATCATCGCTAGTTGTGGATAAATGTTTAATATTTTCTACAGGAAATACTTCTTCGTCTCTGAGAAGATTACTCTCTCTGACTTGGGAAGAATGACTCAAAAGAATACTGAACATGAGAACGACTATGCGAAGAGGTTCAGACTTCAAGCTTTGGATTGTCATGACCTTAATGTTACTGAACAACAATGGGTAGACTTATGTATCAACGGGATGATCCCAGTCTATAGAGCCTTGCTGGAAAATGTCCGGTTCCGGACTTTCTCAAAACTCCATGAAACAACCAAGAGATCAACAACTACTGCTCCATCCTTGCTAGAAAGAACAAAAACCGTCAAGGTCGAGGAGCCACGAGACACTCGAAGCACCACCAGGCGCCTTATCAATAAACAATACAATGTTCAACCTTCCATGAATGCTGCTGAAGGGATCAAAAGGAAAGATAATGCGCAACCACATAAGAACGTCCCTCCATCATCTCATCCTACAAAAGCACCAAGGAAAGACAACCAAGCTATAAATACACAAGCACCAGCTCAGTTAGAACGACCAGGAAGAGCTAGATTTTCCTTTTCCCATTGAAGAGGTGATCGAGTTATTGGAAGTATGAGTTCAACACGGTCAGAAGAGAGCCGACAGATGAGGAAATGGAGAATCCGCGCTACTGGCGCTTTCATAGGTATGTCAGTCATTCAACAATTGATTGCATAACTTTGAAATGCATCTTCAAGGGAAAAGCCGATTTAGGAGAACTAGGGACTGAAGGAGTACACAAGAATCCTCTCCCAATCAGAACCTTTACGTTCTCTGAACTACCAGTCAAAGAAGCAGTTCAATCATTGATAGAGCATGCCTACGAATTGCTTTATCTGTCAAAGGATCAAAGGATGGACTTGTTTGCGACTCTGAACCATATAGTGTCCGGGAAACAACTGTCATTCCAGAAACACTCCCTGAGCCTCCAGTAACTGACAAAGAGATGTACGACTGGGGACTTCTCACCACAGTGCACCTGAAAGGAAATGAATTCAAGCGAGCGTTGGTCGATGTTGGCAATGTCGTAAATATTATCCCTTTGAAAACTCTCAGAGTTGCAGGCATCACTCGACAAGAAGCCACTCATGCTCATGTCTTAGTCAGATACCATGAAGGAATCTCCAAAGATGATTATGGTTACATCATTCTCAAGATGAAAACTGGCTCAAACTTGGCAGAAACCAAATTTCACATAATTAGGGAGGACCCAAAATATGATATGATCCTTGGACGAACATGGGTTCATGCTGAAAAGGTAACTCCAACACTTTCAATTGCACATTTCTCTGTTGAAAAAAGCTTCGACTCAGAAGAAATAGAGGAGACTCCATCATTCGAGCATCTGGAGAAAGTTCAAGCCTTGATGGAAATCACATAAAAGCCTGAAGAGAGAGCACATGAAATCATCAAAAGATTACGTACTCAGGCAAGTCTTATTCCTCCTCATGCGTCCATATTATCAACTTTCAAACATGCTACCATGGTCTGGGGACTCAATATTGCTAATAACCTAGCATTCGCCAAACGCTACGAGTGGTTGGTATCGCCTCAGCAATATTACTCCAAATGGTTAGAAGCGGATCCTCTCCGAATTCAGCGTCTCACTGATATGTTCATTGCTGGATTAATGACCGAACACAACAGTCATTATCCTAAGTACTCTCCTTTGCATGAGTGTCCATATGTGCCACAGGGTTGGAAAGCTCCACAGACATGGAATCCCACTGTACGAGGAATTCCAAACCAGCAGAAAATATTCAGGTCACGAGCAACCAAACCTAACAAGTTTCATGAAGGGGATTTAGTTCTCAAGGCAACTAAACGTAATCTCCATTCCACGAGGATCTCTAACTGGGAAGGGCCTTTTATGATTGCTAAGGCGGCGGTTGGAGGATACTACAAATTGGCTGATATGAAGGGCAAGATGAGTGTACCAGTGATTCACGAGAATTGGCTCAGAACTTTTGACGCCTGAGGCATTCAACGCCCTAGGTGTTTTATGTTCAAAACAAACGCTCAAGACACCCGATGTTTGCATTTTAGGATTTTCTTTCACCTGTATTTTCAATTCGTCCAAAATGTTTACAATACTTGCATCCAATATTTGAATTCAGTAATTTATCAAAGTTCTTTTATTTCAAGAAAAATCTCTATCAAATCCAAAATCCAAAAGAAAATCCTCAATCATTAACTTATCCAAAATCAATCAAAATTCAAAACCAATGTAAAACCTCACATCTCTCATAAGTTCAAGGTTCAAGAGATTATGGAAAGGAAAACTAAAGGAAGCCGGCAAAGTAAGATTTCTGCTTCTCTGCATTCTCCAAGACTTGCAAGGACGCTTTCTCTAACTCCATCTTTTCAGTCAATTCAGCAATCTTAGCCATTTTCTCCACCACAGCATCACTAGTAAAAGGTATATTGTTCTCTACTGCGTCCTTGATACTGTTGATCCTTTGACGAAGCTACTTCAAGTTGAAACCAAGTTCTTCAGATTTCTTCAAGTTGTAATCCCAATCAAAGAGTACATCTTGAGTAACAGTACTTCTCGCCCTGGTCCGTATATCATCTATGACGCGCAAGATAGATCCTACTTGAATTGTCAAGAAGTAATTGCGATTTGGATCCCCGGTGACAACAATGTGACCATATATTTTCCAAAATTTCTCATACATATCAGCATACCCTATGGGAACACTAAATCCACCAACTGATGTGTGATATGGGAGTGATTCGCCGAACGGAGGCTCACAAATAATCCCTGCATTAGAGTATTCATGCACTATTATGCGATTCTCAATCATCGGAGCAACTTCAGCAATTGCGGGAGAAGTTTCTTCCATTATTGGAGTAGCTTCTTCCATTATGGGTCCAGTTTATTTCTACCTCTGAAATGGTAATGACTTGAGCATCATTCTTGTTAGAGCACTGCTCGGTCGAACTCGCATGCGTTGCTATCTCAAGCATGTTTGTCAATCTTAGTGATCAAAACTGTAAGTCTTGATTTATAGCCTATTTATAGATGTCTCGGACTAGGACATAGATTGTGTAGTTGAGCTTAGTTTTCATGGAGTTCATCATTTGAAGACGAAGAACTGCTAAGGAGAGCTTGTGGAACTTCTTCGACAAAAGGTATGTGGAGAATTAAACTCATCTATCACTTGGATAGTCTATTTCTACTATCTCCTATATTGAGACATAAGTCGTGTTATGATATGGTTTTCTCTATACACATTTGAGATTTAGAGCTGAGTATATCTCGCTTACATATTTATCGAAATATGTGTTGTAAGCTTTCTCTTCGACCAAGTTCATCTTATATCATGAGAAAATTGCCGAGTAACATCTTACATGGTTTATGTGATACAATCATTTGATGTAGGCTTGGAATGTTTCTATAATGATTATTATATCTTGAAAATTTCTTTGATGCTAATAGTGTGTGAAAACGGCTATTATCATTATAGAAGAATATTTCAATGAGTGAAATAAAGAGTTTAGAATCTTGTAACCATCTTTGGATATAAGCATAGTGTGTTCGCACATTAGTGTATAAGTCCAAAACCGGGAACCTAAAATATGCATACTTGTGTGTATACAAAAAGGTTGTAGGAGACTGGGTAAGTATGCGTACCCGTACGCATACTAGTGGAAGTTCACGTCCGTGAATTTTTGCTGAGTTTGAAATCCAAAACCAAACTCCTCCAGTTACCTAAAGTACACGTACCCGTACTCATACTGGCGGAAAGTTCACTTCCGTGAATTTCTGCTGAGTTTGAAAACTAAAACAAACTCAATCTGGTTACTTAAGTACGCATACTTAAGTAGGTTACTTTCTAAAATCGGTTGTACATGAACCTAAACATTTATCAATATGGAATGCAATCTTTGCAAATTGTGCCTATAATGTTCATGTATTGATTCGAGTGAATCAAACCGGTTTTGCTTCAACTGTGTTCTTGTATAATTCTATGAGAATATAACAATTGAACAACTCTTTAACTAGTTTCATTTGAGTCATTTGAACTAGTTATGGTTGAGATGAATAAGGTTGATATGCGAGTAATCATATGTCTAACCTTGGTTAACTATTTGTGAACCAACATGGTGTACACATTTAGGTACGGTTACATAAACCTAAATGAGGGTACCTTTCATTTGTGTGTAACAAGCTAAGTTCGATCTAACGGTTGAAAGATATTAGCTTGGTTGAATCAGGTTTTTCATCTAACGGTGAATATTGAATGCTTTGCTGCCAAGGTAACTTGGATTGCAATGACTGATTTGAAACTATATAAAGGAGAACTCTAGCAACTGGGAAACCTAATCCCCACACCTCTTTTGTGTTACTAGTTGCATAACTAGAGTCGATTCTCCTTTAACCTTAGGTTTCTTCTCGAGACCCTGTAGGTTGACGACTTGAAGAATTCACCAGGATTGTGAAGCCAGACCCAACTATTATCTTTTTTGTTGTGTGATCTTATGTTGTTGTTTCTATCGTGATTGAGTGCAATCATTAGATTGTCTTGATATTTATATCTTCGATACGCAAGATAGAAAAGTAATCACAAACACCTTGTTTCGCTAGTCGATTAAGATTATTGTGAGGTGATTGATAATATTAGGCTGTTCTTCGGGAATATAAGTTCGGTTTATCAATTAGTTCCTGTTCACTTTGATTTATCAAAAGAAGGAACAAAAACTCTTGGGTATTTCTGACTTTTCTGTGTGAGACAGATTTGTCTATCAAGTCTTCGACTTTGGGTCGTGGCAACTCTTAGTTGTGGGTGAGATCATCTAATGGAATCAAGTGTGTCGTATCCTGTTGGGATCAGAGACGTAAAGAGCGCAACTGTACCTTAAATCAGTATGAGATTGATTATGGTTCAACTACAGTCCACTCCGAAGTTAATTGGTAGTAGGCTAGAGTCTGTAGCAGCTTAATACAGTGTGGTGTTCAATCTGGACTAGGTCCCGGGGTTTTTCTACATTTGCGGTTTCCTCGTTAACAAAATTTTGGTGTATGTGTTATTTCTTTTCCGTATTATATTTGTTATATAATTGAAATATCACAGGTTGTGCGTTAAGATCAATCAATTAGAATATCCAACCTTTGGTTATTGATTTACATTGATTGACACTTGAACATTGGTCTTTGGTACCGTTCAAGTTACACCTCTTATATTCAATCGGGCTCGCAAATTTCTATTTGTTGATTGCAGATTGAATTACGAGTTAGAGATATTAAACTCTTTGATATACTTTACTCTAGATTGAGTCTGGCTGTCTAGTTGATTCTCTAAAAAGTGTATTGGAGTAAGTCCTCTCAGATTGCCGAACGAATTGTTGGGTGTGGTTGTTAGACCCCCGCATTTTCAATTGGTCAGAGCAGGCAAACACTATAAATATAATAAGTTTGTGTTTGATTGATCCTTAAAAATTTTCCGTATGTGAAGTTTTTTTGGAAACCTTGCTCTTGGCATCTGTAACGCACGCCACAACTCCTTAAAGATTGTTCGACAATTATTATGGACATAACCTATGGTGTCTCATGATAATCCATTTTCATCTAAGACCTTGGAAAACTTAGATGGTAAGAAACAATCCAAAGGAAAAATTAAAAAGAAAGGAAGGCTGAGAAAACGTTCGTTACGTTCAAAGATATGGAATCTTACTAGATTAACTCTTAATCTTTTTGAGGATTACTATCGTGATGGATCAATTGACAAAGATCTATTTAGAGCGTTTGAAAGCGTTTTTAGATTCTTAGAAAAAATTAACTCCGTTAAGTCTAAGAATCAATCTGATAAAGGTTCGGTACATGTGAAACCATGCAATCATGGTGTACGAACTAAACTTGTTGTCAACACAAGTAGACCCAATAAAACAGGTTCTCATGTTGTTGACACAGTTTCAAGTTATCGGAAAAATCTTCTTTCTGGTCAAATGAAAAGGAAGTTAGTAAGCTCTAGTAACACTGATTATCATCATTACTATGACTATATCACTGGCACTGCTTACAAATATCAACCAGGAATTTTCCGCTGCACATTGTGCCTCTTGGTAACAAGTCTAGCTCTACCCCATGTGTATATATCTTGAGATGGGGCAAGAAATGGTTTGGTTTGTGTATAGTTGGGATTGGGTTAAAAATGTTATTCTGTCCTTCTAGGTGTTGATGGTGGATTTTAGTTCAGGGCTAAAATTATAGAACCAATTTTAATATGATGACATCCTGCAAAGGACAAAGCCATTTGATAAGCGATGAGCGCAGAAAACCTCTCGCTTTATTTATTTGAAGCAATTCAATGAATACACAAGATTCACCCAGAATGGTGCATGTAGAAAAAATCCCAAATATTCTGTGAATTTATAGCATTATCAATTAATGCATGATTAGCCTAGTGTTTTCTGTGTTGTTCCTAGTCGAGCTCTCATTGTTAGCATGACATGACGACTGAGTGTTCACTCTCATCAGAGTAACACGAATCTCCAAGTGCCAATTTTGAGACATGCACGAAATACCCGTACAAGCTACTCTCTGACAAAGAGAATTTCGAGTCGATGCACTTTCAGCTTGATTGAACGCATTTAATTTCCTTAAGGAAAATCTGGACTGGTCATATCAGTCTCAGAAACGATCACGGCCACACAAGTTGGTCGCGCACTTTAACAAGCCTAGCCAAACCATGGAAAGAGTAGGCAATCATCGTGATGACCACCGGCGGGCCCGCTTATGCCCTAGCCGGTCGAACATCACACGAACTCCTCCCAGCACGTCAAACGCCAACCCCAAAAAAGGGTGGTTTCGCTGCTTTGGAAGAAGCTCGAAGAGCTTAGACTGTTCAACGTAGTCTTAAAATCATCACGACCGTCCAACTTCACCAGCCTGGTTGGACGACTTAAATCATACCGCGAATGATCAGTGAAGCGCTAATGCACATATTGGCGGGCCCACTCTATCTATACCTGATCGACTTGCTCACGGCGTGGTCATATAACCATGAACGTTTGCCCAAAACACGATGGGCGTGAGGATTTCAAGGGTCACGGAAATTCCACTAGTGTCTTAAATTAATCTCAACCATCCAACTTAACCAGCATATTTGGATGGCTTAGATCGCGCCTAGGACCATCAGGGAGGTGCACATATGTTCACTGTCAGCGCAATGTGGGCCCCACACGATCGACCTCTCCAAAGGAGAAACATAGTTTGCCAAAACGATTGGCCAAAGTCACGCGTGCGTGACCATTTTAAAACCATAATTAGGGTTTGCGGCGCTGCATAACTGTCGCAGTTCGATCGCGTCCATCTATCTTCACCAGCCTAAACGGAGGGTGTAGATATAGACCCAAGAGGTCCCAAGGATGTTGAAGTGATCACCGTGGGCCTACCTATATTTGTCATCGACCAGCCTGGGCCAACCATGGCCAAACGCTTCGAAACGCGCGCCCAAAGGTGGCATATCACGCGTCTTCCAAATCCTTTGAGGCAATGGATTTCTATCGCAAATCGATCACGGACACTCATCTCTGCCAGTCAACTTGAGTGTCCTAGATCAAGCCTTCATGGGACAGAGAGGTATAAATGTGCACAACAACGGACCGTCTCCATACACGACCAATCGGTCCCACCAAAATTGGTGCCCATGAGTAGTTTCGGTCAAGCCAAAGAGGGATGCTTCCGCACCTCTTAAAAAACCTAGGATTCCATCAACGGTCGCAAATAAGTGCCGCAACCCATCTCGTCCGTCCAACTTTGCTAGCTTGGTCGGACAGCTTAGGTTAAGAACTAGGTGACCAATGAAACACCTCGATGATCACCGTCCGTTACTCTTCAACAGGGAATGATCGACCAGGAGATAGCTCGCCCATGCGGTCTCCAAACGATCACTCGAACATGGTTGGGCGTGATGCTATTTTAAGACGCTTAATCCGTGACTTATTCGGTTAAGCTTTAAAACAGCGATGCTTCATACATATTGATTATTTTCAATGCATTAATGCACCGAGCATACACGATATTTCATGAATATCAATTTCTTAAATAACTTATTTATTTAACCTAATAGCATCACGTGCTATTTCTTGCGGCGGGTCCCACGACTCGACCCACTCATTCGAGACATCAAACATGTCACAAACTGGGGGATACTTACTGGGGTATTGATCTGGCGGTTTACAACATGCGGCGTGCAATGCGCCCATTTACAAGAACGTGTCAGGAGGCAGGGACTGTTAAGATGATGAGGGAAGTGGGATAATACGTGATCGTGCAATCACATACACGACCCCACTAGTCCATCACTCAACTTCCTCCACTTCCTACGAGATAAGGGTTTGTGCTCAATGACTTGTATAAATAGGTCCTTCGCCTATTTCCAAGAAAACACGAACAAACACAGAAAAACCAAGTGTTGTCATCCGTATCCAGAAAACATCCAGAGCTGATTGCTTACATTATTTTGCAAGCCAGTTCATCATTCTGATACAAGTCATAATCAGCCAACACTTTCACAATCTCAACACCTTCTTCGCTTCCCTCCCTAAGATCAACCCCATCTCCTTTACTTTATCACCGAAGCAAGTCTGGAACGACCATTTCTTGGTTTAGGCCATGATTGTATAGATTGATCTCTCGAATTAGATAGCACTCCCGTGCAGTGCATTTATCTAGGTTTTAGATTCATTTCTCATTCACACACACCCAAAATTACCAAAACCAACAGAAATAGTTTTCACTCATAAACAATTGGCGACCACAATGGGAGATTAATCTCTCGGTAATGAAGTCAATTTCTTCAAAACCCAATTCAATTTTACTGATTTCCAAAATGGTGGATCTTAGGTCAGGATCAGCAATCAATTTCGATGGAACTAGCACTGACAACACTCTCGGTGTCGATGTCCCTGTCAGTGGAGCTGCCAATGTGATCAATACATCTCGTGGATCCGTCTCCTATACCACCAACACTAGAGGAGCAGGAGATATTCCAGTGGGCGTGACACCTCCTATCACTAGATCCAGAGAAGCCACAAACCCCGATATTTTTTCAAGTGTAACACCTTCGGTCGTCACTAGAGCAACTGCCACTCCCCATCAGGGCGAGGGGCTGGAGTAACAAGAGCAGGACAACCCCCTGTTACCATTGTGGATTTGATGGAAAGGAAGGAAGTTCTTGCTAAGGTTCAGACAGACATGTATACAACTCAGAAATAGGTACTCGCTTTTCTCAAGACATTGACTGAGCGATTGCCACAGGAGTCACGACAGCCCCCGAAACCAACAAGGAGCGCAGTCAATACACCCGGAGCAGGCACTTCAACGGCGCGGGCCTACATGGACGAAGAAACTCGTGTTGCTCCTGAGCGCCCAAGGGAAAGGGACCAGTCATCCAACTTCATTACCCGTGAGGACTTGGAGCGACTCCTCCAGAGCCGGGGCAAAGGAAATTCAATGGACACGCACCAGCATCAACCTCCATACCCTCAAGAAGTACAACGGATCCCCCTTCCAAGGGGCTACACCTCTCCTCAATTCTCTCTTTATGATGGTACTGGTAACGCTCGTGAACATATCTCTCGATTTTTGGAATCTTTAGGAGAACATGAATATAATCATGTTCTCCGACTGAAAGAGTTCTCGAAGTCACTTACTGGAAGAGCATACACCTGGTACAACAACATCGCACCTAACAGCATATCCAATTGGAGTGAGATGGTCAGTGACTTCTACAGGAAGTATTTCTTTGTGTCTGAGCAGATCACCTTTTCATACTTGGGAAGAATCTTTCAGCGAAACAACGAGCATCCAAAAGACTTCGTTAAGAGATTCAAAATTCAAGCGTTGGATTGTCATGATCCGAATGTCACCTAACGCCAGTTGGTGGAGTTATGAATTAACGGAATGGTTCCCATATACCGTGCTTTGTTAGAGAATATGGGCTTTCAAACATTTTCTGAGCTCCATGAAGCCGCTAAGCGTTCGGCCACAACAGCCCCAACATTGCTCGAAATAACCAGAATTGTTCGAAACGAAGATACGCGTGAGAGTCGAGGAAGCAGGCGTCTCATCAACAAGCAATATAATACTGGTCCTTCTGTGAGCGTGGTGGGTGAAGGAGGAAAAGGGAAAGCTTCAACAACAGAACAGCAACCCGAGCGTGCAGCTCCAGCGCAGACAACTTAATCTCGAAATGGAGCGGGCAAAACTCCTGTGCAAGAAGTTGGAGACACTGTCCCGGACTTCCCATTTCCCATGAATGAAGTCATAGAACTCTTAGAAGCATGGATTCAAGATAACGCGATCAAGCTACCTCCTATCATACGTCCGCCGACCGAGGAAGAGATGGATAATCCCAAATATTGATGTTACCATTGGTTTCTCCATCACCCGACTAAGGATTACAACAAATTGAAGCACATTTTCAGAGAAAAGGTAGAGGAAGGAGAGCTCCAGTTAGGAAACGAAGGTGTTCATAGGGATCCTCTTCCTATTAGGAGTTGCATGATCTCCGGGGATTCTGTTCACAAGACTGTACACTCTATGATGGAACATTTGTGTGAAATCCTGTATTTCTCCAAGGCACGACGTCAAGACATATTTGCATCCCTCAACCGCATTGTGTCAGGAAGGCGCTTGTATCCAGAAAGAGAAACAACGAAAACTCAGACTTTCCTGGTAGATGCTACTAGCAAGGGGAACTGGGGACTCTTGACCGTTAATCGTTTGAAGGATGTCGAGTTCGACAGCACATTGACTTACGCATCCTCCGAGTTCAACATCATCACCGTAAAGACTCTGAGAGCCGCAAAGATTTCAAAACAGGAAGCTATTCGCAGCCCAACCGTGATCAGGGGATGAGAAGAAGAATTCAGAGACGCTTATGGATGTATTGACCTTAAAGTTAAAATCGGTGATGCTCTAATACAGGTTAAATTTTACATAGTAAAAGAGTATCCAAATTACGACATGGTCCTGGGACGCCGGTGGATAAACGACAACAAAGCAGCACTGGGAGTGTGTCCTTTGCCGATTTCAATACCTTAAAGAATCTCCAATGAACCGTCAAATCCTGAAGATTATTTGTTGTCGTATCAACACCTTGCGAATGTGACGCAACTTCCTGGAGAAAGCCCGAACTTATACCTTTAAAGGTTCCGAACCCAAGTAAGTCTAATTGAACAACCTTTTTTACAAACAGTAAAACCTCTTCCTGCTGAGGCTCGGGGACTTGTTTCGATCAACAACTTAACCGCCACTAAGAGATGTGAGTAGGGTGTCGGTCCTTTCAAGCGTTTTGCCAAGAGCTTGGAAGCAGTCAGAGACAACGTGTCCCAGAATCAAGATGTTGTGCCGAGACCAAATCCGTTTCAAATTGGAGATATAGTAACAAATATGACCATTTTTCAAGTTGGAAACGTGGTGGTGAAGATGACTACCCACTCTGATTTGCTAGCAACGAAGGAAGATGAACCGTATTTGGTAACAGATGCCATACTAGGCGGCTATTGCAAGATCATCAATGACGACAAGCTTGAGGGCGTGACGATTCACTCACGATGGCTCAAGCCCTACAATACCTAAAAACGTTGTACTACCCCTTTCCTCCAGTGTTCTCCGTAGTAGTTCCTCCAACAATTTCCATTTAATGCAATGTTTGTAATTACTCTAAAATGATTGCACTATTTGCATTTATAATTGTTAGGGTTTCAATTTTCAATTAATCAAAGTACTATTCCATGTTAGGAATATATTTACCTCTTAAAACATGACACAGAATTCTGAGTCAGCCTAAATCATCAGTACCCACCAGATTAAACCAGAAAGAAAACCCTAAAAGAAACATTTTGTATCATCCGGAAAACGTTGGAGGAATAGAATGTGTGCAGAGGAAAAGAGGGAAAACTCTATGAGAAGTCTACTCCAACAAAAATCAGGCAGACCTCGTGTCAGGAGCACAGACAGGTTCGTGGGTTTTCATTGTAGCATCATCTTTCATCACAAGAGTAACGTGCAATCACATGAACCTGAGAAGACTCTGATATACCCATATTGGAAGATTTATATCAAAAGAAATATAAACCCTTATTTAAACAAGCAAGCAAAAGAGGGAGACCTTGAACTCATCTTCCACTGAGTACAAGGGGAAAGTATTTACAAATTACGAGAAGATACTCGTCCAGAAAAAAGGGAAATAAGGAGATTTAGTAATCAAGGGGATGGGCCTTCGTCATCGCCGGAGTCTGCTTCAACACCGTTGTCATGGGGCGCAACTCCTTCTTTCTTCGGATCGGCCTCTGCTTCCCTCTCGGATATTTGTGTGAAGTCGGTGACGTTCTCCGCTTCAACGTCCTCAGTAGGAACATCTTTCATATCTTCTATAAAGGCCAACGCAACAACATGGGAGATTGTGCTGACAACCTTTGGATGCGCGGGTTCATCAATATCAGAATCAAGGATTATCACACCGTTACGAATCACATAATCACGCTTATCTTCACTCGGAGGCCGTTCATGTTCAACCCACCGCCTCTTTAGCCGCGCAGCAAACCTCTCAGCTCTCGTGCTGACCGGTGGTTGCGACGCCTCATCATGTCTCCATTTTTCCTCTCTGTCGATTGAAGCCAAAAGGTTTTGAGTGTGTTCTCGAGCAATGCGCAGATGCAGAATCGACATGCCCCGTATAGCGTGATCTGCCTCACGAAGCGGAACATCAACCTTATCCATCACCTCCTCGAACGCACCATCAGCCTCAGGTTTATTGACTTCGAAGCTTCTTTCTGGAGAGGTACCGGAGTAGTCCTTACTAGCAGCCTCCATGAGATTCTACGGGAAGAGGTTATGATTATATTTATAAAAAAAAATCATGACCAATCAGAAGATCAAGTTGTTTGATATATATGGAGCAATACCTAGGATAAGGAAAGAAACGATTCTGCGATGGGAGAAGACTCAAGGTTTTCTTTATATTTCTCAAGTTAACAAGATCCTGGGAAGAAAAGGAGTCTCCATTTGCCGTCTGCAAAGGCCACAGATGCGGGATAACGATCAGGGGATTTTATCGAATATTTGAGGGCAGCTGCCGCGCAATAAGAAGAAACACATCTCGCCCAAAGAACGAGCCAGACTCCATCCTGGCAACACGCGCTGAAACCTTTCCCGTGAATTTCACCATCTAATGCCTACCCCGCAATAGTGTAACTATTACGTGCTTGGCAGGGGACTTAATGTTGATGGTGTATTTTAGTTCAGGGCTAAAATTGTAAAACCAATTTTAATATGTTGACATCCTGTAAAGGACAAAGTCATTTGATAAGCGATGAGCGCAGAAAACCTCTCGCTTTATTTATTTGAAGCAATTCGATAAATACACAAGATTCACCCAGAATGGTGCATGTAGCAACAATCCCAAATATTCTGTGAATTTATAGCATTATCAATTAATGCATGATTAGCATAGTATTTTCTGTGCTGTTCCTATCCGATCTCTCATTATTAGCATGACATGACGACTGAGTGTTCACTCTCAGCAGAGTAACACGAATATCCAAGTGCCAATTTTGAGACATGCACGAAATACCCGTACAGGCAAAGAGAATTTCGAGTCGATGCACTTTCATCTTGATCGAACGCATTTAATTTCCTTAAGGAAAATCTGGACTGTTCATATCAGTCTCAGAAACGATCACGGCCACACAAGTTGGCTGCGCACTTTAACAAGAGCATCCAAACCCTGGAAAGAGTAGGCGATCATCGTGATGACCACCGGCGAGCCCGTTTATGCCTTAGCCGGTCGAACATCACACTAAATCCTCCCAGCACGTCGAACACCGGCCTTAAAAAAGGGTGGTTGCGCTGCTTTGGAAGAAGCTCGACGAGCTTAGACTGTTCAAGTCAGTCTTAAAATCATCACGACTGTCCAACTTCACCAGCCTGGTTGGACGTCTTAGATCATCCCGTGAATGATCAGTGAAGCGCTAATGTACACATTGGCGGTCCCACTCTGTCCCTACCTGATCGACTTGCTCACGGCGTGGTCATAGAACCATGAACGTTTGCCCAAAACATGATGGGAACGAGGCTTTCAAGGGTCACGGAAATTCCACTAGTGTCTTAAATTGATCTCAACCATCCAACTTAACCAGCATATTTGGATGGCTTAGATCGCGCCTAGGACCATCAAGGAGGTGCACATATATTCATTGTTAGCCCAACGTGGGCCCCACACGATCGACCTCTCCAAAGGAGAAGTATAGCTTTCCAAATCGATTAGCCAAAGTCACGCGTGCGTGACCGTTTTAAAACCCTAATTAGGGTTTGCGGTGTTGTATAACTGTCGCAGTTTGATCGCGTCCATCCATCTTCACCACCCTAAGCGGAGGGTGTAGATATAGATCCAAGTGGTCCCAAGGATGTTGACGTGATCACCGTGGGCCCACCTATGTGTGTAACCGACCGTCCTGGGCCAACCATGTCCAAGCGCCTCGAAACGCATGCCCAAAGGTGGCATGTCACGCGGATTCCAAATCCTTTGCGGCAATGGATTTCTATCGCAAATCGATCACGGCCACTCATCTTCGCCAGTCAACTTGAGTGGCCTAGATCAAGCCTTCATAGGATAAAGATGAATAGATGTGCACAACAACAGACCGTCTCCATGCATGACCAATCGGTCCCACCAAAATTGGCGCCCATGAGTAGTTTCACTCAAGCCAAAGAGAGATGCTGATAGGTGTAGAATACACCTTGATATAATATCTATAGATTATGCTTTCTTTGCTATTTTTCTTGTAAATTATGTATTTTACGCGTGTTTTGAGTTTTATAGCTACTTTGGAGTCGTGCGGGAGAAAAGAAGAAGAAATCAACCGAATTGAGCAAGAAGGGCAAAAAAATCATTTCGTAAGCCAATAATATTGGGAGCTGAGTCAAGGTTAAGGGGATGGAAACTATGGTTAGCCCCTATCAAAAGGTGGTAGAATCGTCCCAACTTATAACCCTACCCTAAAATCGAGAGAGATGTTTCTCTCATTCATAAAAGTCACCTAAAATTAAAAGAGCAGCCGTTGCTGCTGTATTTGTTATGCCGAGAGATTGAGAGAAGAAATGACGAATAAAGATGAAATTGAAGGTAAGCACTGAAATCGAGAAAGAAAGTAAAGAATTTTAGTTCTGTTAAGATTGGAAATGTTGGGTTCTTCTCAGATTTGAGATATAAGTCGATCTGTGGTGTTGATGAAGGTGATTTAGGGTTTATGAAGAGTAATTGATGAATGAGGTTTGGAGAGGGATGCTGTGAATCGAAGAACTGACATTGAATTAAGGGTTTTGAGAACGAGAAGACCTGTTGTTGACTTGGAGATGATGAAGTCTGAGGTTTGGGAAGAAGCTCTACTGCAATTCTTAGAAATAAGAACACATGGGTTTGTAATGGTTTATGCGGAATCGATTGATGCAGAGATAAAGAAATTGAAGTTAGGGCTTGGAATTGGGGGTTTTGCTTCTGGTTCTGAAATAACGAATCAAGGGTTTATTGTATTTTGAATTTGAGATGGAGATGTGTTTCAGCGGTTGAATGGCGAATATGGGTTCTAACTGATGAAATAGAAGATGGGTTAGATGAACAAGTGAAGCTTTGATCATGTACATGGAATGAAAAAATAGATGTATGTTAGGAAATTGTTGCAGGGAAAGAAGAATCACCTGAAATTGGCTTGAGAAATTACCGAGAAACAATCAGAACTCGGCGGGAATTCTGTTCATACGAGTCATCTCAGTGACTCAGGAAACCCGACTTAATAGTCAGATTATTCAGCTGAGTTACTGACTGACTGAGAAGCTGACACAAGATGGCTGACTCTTCCTCCCCTTGACCCATTGACTGATGAAGACTGTTAGTTTGACAATTAACTCTAACGCTACAGTGACATAATATTCAGTTGCTGGGAAGAATATAGCAGTGCCCCGTAGTGACTATTTTGGCCGGATTCCGGTGGCACTAGAGACAATTCCGGCAATTCAAATATTACATACTTTTGTGTGATTTTCTCTCACGGGTGTGAAGAATTAGAATTGAAGTTGGATGAAGAATTTGAGGAATTGCGCTTGAATTTGGAAGAGAAGATGGAAAAATTTGAGAAAGACAAGGATTTTTAATGTGGAATTATTATGGGAAAGGGATCCTATTTCTAAGAGGAGTGCAAGCAATTTAAAGCCTATAAATAGAGAAGTTCTTTACATCTCTCTACACTTAGACACTTTTGCACACCTCTACACACACAACAATTTTCTTTTCTTTATTCTTTGTGTGAACTCTTTAGCATGAATAACTAATTTTCTTATTGATTGAGGATTAATTCCTAGTACTTGACATGTTTTGAGTTTTGTTTTAAATCTACTTTGAAGTTTTCACATGATTATCGTTTGTTTTTACTATTAGGAATGTTTATACATTCGTGGTTTTTTGATGGATTATTTAGAGTGCACGCTAAATTGATTTGTTAAATCAACCTAAAGCTAGTAGAAGTTAGGGAATACGTAATCGTTTCTTGACTCTTTACACAAGTAGAAAACTCGAGACCTTGCAGAGGGATTCTGTGGAGTAATTGTGTGTGAAAATAACGCTAGAAAGTGGACCAAGCGAACCGAGTCTAACTACTAGTACTAAACCTAAATTCATAAGTCTTAATGCATTCGGGGGAATTACATCTTGTAAGCGAACCTCAAGGTGGTTCTGTTGAATAGAATCTGATAACTAAGCGGACCTGTTATTCAGTGAAACGAGGAATTTTGGGGTTAGCTAAGCGAACCTGCTATCCTACGGTTGGTGATAATCTGTGACTAATAACAAGTGGAAAAGAACATAACTTGAAACACTGTTTTGCAATGAAGAACGATTCCTTGATCTTGTCTCTCTTATTGATTTCCTTTATCTTTTTAATTGCTTTGTTTACTTTATTTTGCTTTTAAAATCTAAAACTAAACCCCCCCCCCCCCCTTTGTATGACAATTAAACAACTAAAACTCTTGCTCCTCGTGGGAACAAACTTAACTACCACCATATTACTTGTTAATTGAGTGGAAAAACATTCACTAATTTGTTGTGGTTACGACATGCATCAAATTTTGGCGCCGCTGCCGGGGAGTTTTTTTTTTTTTTTTTTTTTGCTTTATTCTGGCTTTGTTAGATTTTATATCGTATCTAACTTAGTTTTTGAGAATCTTATTTCAGGTACCAGTTTTCCATGTATGGTGGACAAGAGCAAGCATATTACAACAATCAATACGGTTTTCAACCTCAACATTATGGAAACTTCCAACCATCTTTAGGATACAATAAAAACCAATCTTTTGGCTATGATCAATTTCCTACAGAACCTTATGGATATTCTCATACATATCAACAACCTTGTAGTAGGTATGTAAGTCAAGCACCAAGGTGGGATAAGTCTACTTATAATTGGCTTCATTCGAGTTGTATGAATATTATGAATGAATTGCAAGATATGCGACAAATACTAGACCAACTTGACCTTGATAGAAAGAACGCCGCACAAACCAATTTCTGCAACACTTTTTCTTACCTGACTCCGGATCGTAGTTATGATCATTCACCCATTCAAAGGGAGGAGTCCTGTGAAAGAGAACCTATTGTAGCCAACGGTGGTAAGCGTGTGAACGTCAAGAAACTTGCACATAAATTATACAAGTTGGAAGATGATGGAACCTCAAAAGAGCTTGTTGCAGAAATTAGTAGGACCATTCATATGGAACTTAAACGACGTCTGGATAAAGGTTATGAAACCGATGAAGATTCTTATTATGTTGAGCCTGAAAGTGAAGATGATTGTGTTGAAAAGGAACAACCTTTGGATACTTTTGATGACGCTAGTGAAGCCTACTCGAGCCTTGATCTTAATAATGATCAATCACATATTCAAAAGGTAAATCTTGAGAAAGATGCAATTAGTTCTTTTAAAAAATTCCTTAGGGAAAGAAATGAGTCCGCGGAAGTGTATGAGCCTTACAATAATGAGGAAGTTATTCCAACTCCGGATCATAATAATGATCCTTCACCTATTCAAAAGGAGGAGATTGGGTGTGACTTACCTATTGTTATAAACGGTGTAACACCCTCACAAAAAGATCTTAAAATCTATACCGAAGAAGATTTTATGAGAGAGGAATGGCCCGATTCCGATGAAGAGGATGTTGAAGAAGATATGCTCGAGAATGAAACCGAATTGAATGATATTGTGGAAGATCCAATTGATCTTGCAAAAGATTTTAATGAAGATAATGATGCCGAGACTTTGGTTAAGGTACAAAACTACGAAGAATGGTTGCAAGGTTTGATAAAGGACCATGATATACAAGAGTTAAGTAATTCACTTGACTTCTTTAAGGATGAAGAGGATTCCGTAATACAAGAAATTGTACGAGGCTTGTCTAACCCTTTGCATATTGATTCTTCTCCTCTACCTCTTATTGGTTTGAATGTATGTGCTTCGAAAGTATTTTTGAATGATTTTGTTTCTAGATATCCACCATTGGAAACACTTGATTCTAACACTATGCAGGTTTGCCGAGAGGAATTCATAGAAGTTCCCAAATTTTATGTTATTTATACACTTCCGAGTGTGGACAAGAATAAGTGTGGGGGGAATTTCTACCGAGCGATAATTTCACTTTTATTTTCTTGTGCTAACATTTGTATGGAGTTATTATTTGCAAAACAGGTACCATGGGTGGATCCCCAAATTTTTAGATTGTTAGTATATGGGGAATGAATCTTACAAAAAGCTAAGTTGGGTCGTCGACTTTAAACCAAGCGCTTCGTGGGAGGCAACCCATAGGTTTTGTATTTTTTATCCTTTTTTTCTTTCTTATTTTTCTTTTTCCATATCATGTTAGGATTTCCCACCTTGACTTTACTAGGAGGATTCAATTACATTGAGGACAATGTAAGGTTTAAGTGTGGGGGAGTGGTTAAGCATATTTAAAAAAACACAAAATTGCATAAAACCTCCAACTTTTAGAGATGTTAGAGTCACTAGCATACTTCTAGGTGTGTTTACCTAGAGAATTCCTACCGACATAGCTGAGATTGGAAGTGTTAGGGAACTACGTTTGGGTTTCTTGCTTATTAGAGTGTTAAATAATGGATTTAATCATGCCGGTTATGCAAATGAGAAGCAGGGGGAAATGTATTATTAGAGTTGCTGATCAATCATTAGTGGAGACTACCCGTATTTATATCATGTGAGGCACCGACCAAATTTTCTTTGCAGCTGACTAAAGAGCTTTCTTTTGAGTGTATGTCATCGTATGTTAATTCCGGGTAGAATGGTGATCTACCGAACCTCCAACCAATAGAAGCAATACTCTTTGATATCTTGAGTGCTAATTTTGTCAATCATGAGGGTGACGTCTATAGATGAAAGCCTCCTTCTTGTAGTTCGATTTGCAGTTAACACCATTTTCTATCTCGACAACAACAGGTCCTTAGAAACACCATCATCATCAACAAGGGAGCGACATCAAAATCTACAAGGAAAGTTGAAGACGTTTAAGGTTTACAAGCAACAGAACAAGAAAAGAGCAAATTTCATATTCAAGTAAAGCAACAAGGTAAGGAGCATATTTGTACATACTTTTTAAAGACTTACATAGCAATGAGCATAATTTGATATCCAAGTATGAAGACTTATTTACAAGAGCAAAGAAAAGCAAAAGGTGAGAATTATTGAACTTTATGATTTCGAGATGATACAAGTTGTGAAGAATCAAGCGGTAAAGTACTTTTCCCACGGCTATGGTTTGTTTTATTTTCACTTCGTTTTGTATTTTATTTCTCTTTTCTTCATAAATGAAAAAAAAATCAAAAAAAAAAAAAATTGAAAATTGAAAATGGAAAAAAAAAATGATGATAAGAGAAATTTTTGTTATTTTTGGTTTTTATTTATTTAATAATCCGTGGGGAAGGAAAATCTACAAGGAAGTTTCAAGCGACAAGGATTTTAAGGAAAAAGGTTATAAATTGTCAACGATCTACGAAATTCAAGAGATTATCATCAATAGTTGAAGGCGAAGACGACCGAGAAGATGGAGACGAGGAGCCAAAGAAGACGTTTCTATTGGATGTTGTGAGAGTGATGTTATCATCAGTGCAATCGGATGTGAAGGTGAGTAAGTAATGTCATCCTCGATAATAGCGGTTGACTTCCTTTCTTAGAGATCGTCAGAAAAATGGTTTTTCAAAATGTTAAAAGATGTGGGTTTTTAAAAATATTTCGGAAGTTGTCCTTACCACCATTCAACGTGTTGCAGGATTTCTCTCTTCATTCCTACCTGCACACATGTGAGAACCATAAAAATACGTCTATTGAGTGCAATTCCATAAAACCCTTTTTGGTGAGGCAGAAGTCGAGGCGAAATTCTTATTGATCGCTCTCAAACACACGTTCTCTCATTATGGTGTGGTTATTTCTCACTCAACATTTAAGAATGAGAACATGTTTTTTGGTATTTTTAACTTTTTATTACTAGCATGCAGAAACTCTGTGTCCTCATAACTCGTTGGATGCTTGCGACGCTGGAAAGCTTTGAAGTTGTATGTTTTAGTTTGATTAGCTCGAGGACTAGAAAAGTCTAAGTGTGGGGGAATTTGATAGGTGTATAATACACCTTGATTTAATATCTATAGTTTATGCTTTCTTTGCTATTTTTTTGTAAATTATGTATTTTACGCGTGTTTTGAGTTTTATAGCTACTATGGAGTCGTGCGAGAGAAGAGAGAAGAAATCAACTGAATTGAGCAAGAAGGGCAAAAATATCATTTCGTAAGCCAATAATATTGGGAGATGAGTCAAGGTTAAGCGGCTGGAAACTTTGGTTATCCCTTATCAGAAGTGACCGGGTGGCAGAATCCGTCCCAACTTATAACCCTACCCTAAAATCGAGAGAGATGTTTCTCTCATTCATAAAAGTCACCTGAAATTAAAAGAGCATCCGCTGCTGCTGCATTTGTTTTGTCCGAGAGATTGAGAGAAGAAATGACGAATAAAGATGAAATTGAAGGTAAGCGCTGAAATCGGGAAAGTAAAGAATTTGAGTTCTGTTAAGATTGTAAATGTTGGGTTCTTCTCAGATTTGACATATAAGTCGATCTGTGGTGCTGATGAAGGTGATTTAGGGTTTATGAAGAGTAATTGATGAATGAGGTTTGGAGATGGATGCTGTGAATCGAAGAACTGACATTGAATTAAGAGTTTTGAGAACGAGAAGACCTTGATGCTATCTATTTGGAGATGATGAAGTCTGAGGTTTGGGAAGAAGCTCTGCTGCAATTCTTAGAAATAAGAACAGATGGGTTTGTACTGGTTTATGCTGAATCGATTGATGCAGAGACGAAGAAATTGAAGTTAGGGCTTGGATTTGGGGGTTTTGCTTCTGGTTCTGAAATAACGAATCAAGGGTTTATTGTGTTTTGAATTTGAGATGGATATGTGTTTCAGCGGTTGAATGGCGAATATGGGTTCTAACTGATGAAATAGAAGATGGGTTAGATGAAAAAGTGAATCTCTGTTGTTGTACATGGAATGAAAAAATAGATGTATGTTAGGAAATTGTTGCAGGGAAAGAAGAATCGCCTGAAATTGGCTTGAGAAATTAAGAGAAACAGTCAGAACTCGGCTAGCATTCCGTTCATACGAGTCATCTCAGTGACTCAGGAAGCCCAACTCAATAATCAGATCATTCAGCTGAGTTACCGACTGACTGAGAAGCTGACTCAAGATGGCTGACTCTTCCTCCCCTTGACCCATTGACTGATGAAGATTGTTAGTTTGACAATTAACTATAACGCTACAGTGACGGAATATTATGTTGCTGGGAAGAATACAGCATTGACCCGGCGACTATTCTGGCCAGATTCCGGTGGCACCAGAGACAATTCCGGCGATCCAAATATTACATACTTTTGTGTGATTTTCTCTCACGGGTGTGAAGAATTAGAATTTAAGTTGGATGAAGAATTTGAGGAATTGGGCTTGAATTTGGAAGAGAAGATGGAAGAATTTGAGAAAGACAAGGATTTGGAATGTGAAATAATAAAGGGAAAGGGATCCTATTCCTAAGAAGAGTGCAAGCAATTTGAAGCTTATAAATAGTGAAGTTATTTACATCTCTCTACACTTAGACACTTTTGCACACCTCTACAGACACAAAACTTTTCTTTTCTTTTTTCTTTGTGTGAACTCTTTAGCATGAGTAGCTAATTTTCTTATTGATTGAGGATGAATTCCTAGTACTTGACATGTTTTGAGTTTTTGTTTTAAATCTACTTTGAAGTTTTCACATGATTATCGTTTGTTTTTACTATTAGGAATGTTTATACATTCATGGTTGTTTGATAGATTATTTAGAGTGCACGCTGAATTGATTTGTTAACTCAACCTAAAGCTAGTAGAAGTTAGGGAATACGTAAGCGTTTCTTGACTCTTTATACAAATAGAAAACTCGAGACCTTGCAGAGGGATTCTGTGGAGCAATTGTGTGCGAAAACAACGCTAGAAAGTGGACCAAGCGAACCGAGTCTAACTACTAGTACTAAACCTAAATTCATAAATCTTAATGCATTCGGGGGAATTACATATTGTAAGCGAACCTCAAGGTGGTTCTGTTGAATAGAATCTGATAACTAAGCGGACCTGTTATTCAGCGAAACGAGGAATTTTGGGGTTAGCTAAGCGAACCTGCTATCCTACGGTTGGTGATAATCTATGACTATAACAAGTGGAAAAGAACATAACTTGAATCATTGTTTTGCAACGAAGAACGATTCCTTGATCTTGTCTCTCTTATTGATTTCCTTTATCTTTTTAATTGCTTTGTTTACTTTCTTTTGCTTTTAAAATCTAAAACCAAAACCCCACCTCCTTTGTGTGACAATTAAACAACTAAAAACTCTTTCTCCTCGTGGGAACAAACTTAACTACCACCAAATTACTTGTTAATTGAGTGGAAAAACATTCACTAATTTGTTGTGGTTACGACACGCATCAAATTTTGGCGCCGCTACCGGGGAGCAGCGGACGATTTTTAGTTGTTTTTATTTTATTTTTTTGCTTTATTCTGGCTTTGTTAGATTTTATATCGTATCTAACTTAGTTTTTGAGAATCTTATTTCAGGTACCAGTTTTCCATGTATGGTGGACAAGAACAAGCATATTACAACAATCAATACGGTTTTCAACCTCAACATTATGGAAACTTCCAACCATCTTTAGGATACAAGCAAAACCAATCTTTTGGTTATGATCAATTTCTTATAGAACCTTATGGGTATTCTCATACATATCAACAACCTTGTAGTAGGTATGTAAGTCAAGCACCAAGGTGGGATAAGTCTACTTATAATTGGCTTCATTCGAGTTGTATGCAGATTATGAATGAATTGCAAGATATGCGACAAAGACTAGACCAACTTGACCGTGATAAAAAGAACGTCGCGCAAACCAATTTCTGCAACACTTTTTCTTACCCGACTCCGGATCGTAATTATGATCATTAACCCATTCAAAGGGAAGAGTTCTGGGAAAGAGAACCTATTGTAGCCAACGGTGGTAAGCGTGTGAACGTCAAGAAACTTGCACAGAAATTATACAAGTTGGAAGATGATGGAACCTCGGAAGAGCTTGTTGCAGAAATTAGTAGGACCATTCATATGGAACTTAAACGACGTATGGATAAAGGTTATGAAACCGATGAAGATTCTTAGTATGATGAGTCTGAAAGTGAAGATGATTGTGTTGAAAAGGACCAAACTTTGGAGACTTTTGATGACGCTAGTGCAGCCTACTCGAGCCTTGATCTTAATAATGATCAATCACCTATTCAAAAGGTAGAGCTTGAGGAAGATGCAATTAGTTCTTTTAAAAAAATCTTTAGGGAAAGAAATGAATCTGCGGAAGTGTATGATCCTTACAATAATGAGGAAGTTATTCCAACCCCGGATCATAATAACGATCCTTCACCTATTCAAAATGAGGAGATTGGGTGTGACTTACCTATTGTTATAAATGGTGTAACACCCTCACAAAAAGATCTTAAAATATATACGGAAGAAGATTTTATGAGAGAGAAATGACCCGATTCCGATGAAGAGGATGTTGAAGAGGAGATGCTCGAGAATGAAACCGAATTGAATGATATTGTGGAAGACCCAATTGAGCTTGCAAAATATTTTAATGAAGATAATGATGCCGAGACTTTGGTTAAGGTAGAAAACTACGAAGAATGGTTGCAAGGTTTGATAGAGGACCATGATATAGAAGAGGTAAGTGATTCACTTGACTTCTTTAAGGATTAAGAGGATTCCGTAATACAAGAAATTGTGCGAGGTTTGTCTAACCCTTTGCATATTGATTATTCTCCTCTACCTCTTATTGGTTTGAATGTATGTGCTTCGAAAGTATTTTTGAATGATTTTGTTTCTTGATATCCACCATTGGAAACACTTGATTCTAACACTATGCATGTTTGCCGAGAGGAATACATAGAAGTTCCCAAATTCTATGTTCTTTATACACTTCCGAGTGTGGACAAGAATAAGTGTGAGGGAAATTTCTACCGAGCGATAATTTCACTTTTATTTTCTTGTGCTAACATTTGTATGGAGTTATTATTTGCAAAACGGGTGCCACGGGTGGATCCACAAATTTTCAGATTGTTAGTATATGGGGAATGAATCTTACAAAAAGCTAAGTCGGGCCGTCGACTTTAAAACAAGCGCTTCGTGGGAGGCAACCCATAGGTTTTGTATTTCTTATCCTTTTGCATTTTTTTTTCTTTTTCCATATCATTTTAGGATTTCCCACCTTGACTTTACTAGGAGGATTCAATTACATTGAGGACAATGTAAGGTTTAAGTGTGAGGGAGTGGTTAAGCATATTCAAAAAAAAAATGCATAAAACCTCCATCTTTTAGGGAACTACGTCTGGATTTCTTGCTTGTTAGAGTGTTAAATAATGAATTTAATCATGCCGGTGATGAAAATGAGGAGCAGGGGGAAATGCATTACTAGAGTTGCTGATCAATCATTAATGGAGACTACCCGTATTTATATCATGTGAGGCACCGACCAAATTTTCTTTGTAGCTGACTAAAGATCTTTCTTTTGAGTGCGTGTCACCGTAGGTTAATTCCGGGTAGAATGGTGATCTACCCAACCTCCCACCAATAGAAGAACTACTCTTTGATCTCTTGAGTGCTAATTTGGTCAATCATGAGGGTGACGTTTATAGATGAAAGCCTCCTTCTTGTAGTTCGATTTGCAGTTAGCACCATTCTCTATCTCGACAAAAACAGGTCCATAGAAACACCATCATCATCAACAAGGGAGCGACATCAAAATCTACAAGGAAAGCTTAAGACGTTTATGGTTTACAAGCAACAGAACAAGAAAAGAGAAAATTTCATATTCAAGTAAAGCAACAAGGTAAGGAGCATATTTGTACATATCTGTTAAAGACTTACATAGCAATGAGCATAATTTGATATCCAAGTATGAAGGCTTATTTACAAGAGCAAAGAAAAGTAAAAGGTGAGAATTATTGAAGTTTATGATTTCGAGATGATACAAGTTGTGAAGAATCAAGCGGTAAAGTACTTCTCCCACGGCAATGGTTTGTTTTATTTTCACTTCGTTTTGTATTTTATTTCTCTTGTCTTCATAAATTAAAAAAAAAAGAATAAAAAAACAAAAAAAAACAAAAAAAAATGAAAATGAAAAGAAAAAAAAAATGATGATAAGAGAAACTTTTGTTATTTTTGGTTTTTATTTATCTAAAAAGCCGCAGGGAAGTGATGTGATTTCACATTGAGTTATAGTAAAAAGTTCGTTGAGACTTGTGAAAGCAAAGATTTTAGATTTAATGAAATTTAAAAACAAATAAAACTTAATTCAAGATTATTAGGAATAACCAAGACACTGATTCCACTATCACACATGAATAAATTATGAAAAATAATCCAAAACTCTAATTTATCTTTTAAGTCCCTTATTTCTTAATTCACAATTAATCAAACATATTCTCAAATATTAATTGTATTCCACAAGCATAGACTATCAATTGATTAAGCAAAGTATAATCTATCAAATTAAATCATAAGTAATTAAGAAAATTATGTAAACATTTAAAAACTCTGTAAGAGCAGTGATTGAGTGAATTATAATTAAAAATTAGAGAAAATGAAATGGTTACCCATTATTCATGCGTGAATAGCTTCCTCATTTCCTTGGTTGTGGGAGAATCAACACATCATCATGTTGGAAACACACTCAAAATTCATTTTTATTGCTCAAAGGGTGTTTACAAAGATAAAATGGAGAAAAAACTATTAAAAACCGGGTATGCAACTGTTATAAGTGTTACAAACTGAAAAGAACGATAGAACAGAGTACTGTCGCTGATTCTCGACCCTCGCCTGTGTGTCGTTTCCACTGTTGAGAAACGACTGCTGTTGCGCGCCTAATGTTCTTGGTGTTCTTCACAGCAGCAGAAATGGTGATTCTTCTGCAACTCGACTTTCACAGCTCTGTAATCTCCCCCAAACTCTCCAAAAACACCTACACAAACATAAAAACACCATAATAAGTACAAAATCAAGCACTTGCAGTAGAGACACTGAAGACAATTCAGACACAAAAATGTGTCTATCAAATTCCCCCAAACTTATTATTTGCTAGTTCTCGAGCAAATCTAATATAAAATGACTACACTTAGCACGTGCAACAAGCCGTTAAACCGCTAGGTCTGTTGTATCCGGAGGGTTTACCAGAGGTGTACCCACAAAACCATTACTCCAGACCCTAGATATCTACGCAGAACCTTGGAAGGCACTAAAGAATCTCCTTGGTTAGCATATAAACATTGACTATAAGAGGAAGTACCCTGATGCGAATTTCCAATTGTTGTACACGAGTTTGCACTCAGCATACTGTAATTCATATATAAGTGACAAAGCTCTACTCAGATAGTTTCTAGACATCATAACCGGAGTCAAACAATCATATGAAAAGATTAAGAAGATGGATAAAGAGAAAAATAGATGGTTAAAGTGAACGGTGTTTCCCATATCTGTTTGAAGGCCTCTGCCAAGATGATCCTATCCTAATGGACTGAGATACCGGTCTGACTACTATCAACACAACTGGCATATACAAGGGGACCAGTGGTCGATGAATTAACTCTAGGTCAACATAACTGGCATATACAAGGGCACCAGTGGTCGACTTTATTGAATTTATTCCGGTTGGTCTGATGGTCTGGTCTCAAACTTTTTTTTTTTTGTGTATCTCAATCACCCTATTTCACCTAGCAATGGTAACAACTTGAGTCGTGTGCCCCACCAAATCACTTAAGAAATAAAAACAGAAGGGATTAGGATTCAACGAGTTATGGCGAAACTACCATGTTTTTTTTTAATTCTAACACCTGAGCTCTGTGCTTTTATGAATAGACTCTTTAGATGTTTCCATCTAATCAGATTGGTTCCTCCTCCTACAACCAAGATGTTCCCATCCACTTAGATTGGTTAGTGCCAACCTTAATAAGCATAAATTTCTAGGCTCTGGAGTTTATTTATTGCAACTAAAAGCTAACAAAAAGTTTCTTCCCCACCCCCAAACTTAAATCTAACATTGTCCTCAATGTTTCTAATGAAAGAGCAATACCAAAAAGCAAAGTAACATGAGGAATCAGTAAAGAGAGAAGTCGGAAAGATAGTACCTGGGTGAAAGAGAAATCAAAAACTAATATACAACATACAATCGCCTCGATGGTCAATCAAGGGTAAACAGGGTCCTCCAGAGGGACCTCCTCAACATCACCTGTAGGAAAGGGCTCTAAAAAGGGTTTCAATCTCTGACCGTTAACCTTCGAAGAACTACTACACATCTGGTGTCTCGATCTCAACAGCTCCATGAGGAAAGACAGTGCGAACAATAAAAGGACCCGTCCACCGAGAACGTAACTTCCCAGGGAAAAGATGCAAGCGGGTATCATACAGAAGAACTTTTTGACCTGGAGAAAATGACTTTCTTAAAATATTATCATGCACAAGTTTCATTTTGTTCTTATACTCCTTCGCACTATCGTAAGCATCTATACGAATCTCTTCCAACTCATTGAGCTGGAGTTTCCTATGGGCTCCTGCCTTGTCAAGTGAAAAATTTAGCTGCTTAACAGACCAATAAGCTCTATGTTCTAACTCAACAGGTAAATGACATGCCTTTCCATACACAATCCGATAAGGCGACATTCCAATGGGGGTCTTAAACGCAGTACGGTAAGCCCATAAGGCATCAGTAAGCCTAGACGACTAGTCTTTCCGATTAGGATTAACTATTTTCTCTAATATATGCTTTATCTCCCTATTGGAAAACTCTACCTGACCACTAGTCTGTGGATGATATGGGGTAGCTACCTTATGTAATACCATATTTCTTCATCAAAAGCCTAAAAGGTCCATTACAAAAGTGCGACCCTCCATCACTAGTTATAGCTCGCGGTGTACCAAAACGTGTAAGTATATTATTTTTCAAGAACTCAATCACAACCCTATGGTCATTGTTTTTACACGCAACCGCCTCAATCCACTTAGAGACATAGTCTACAGCAACAAGGATGTAAAGGTTACCAAAAGAATTAGGAAACAGACCCATAAAGTCAATACCCCACACATCAAAGACCTCAACAACTAAAATAGGGTTCAAGGGCATCATGTTCCTACGGGAAATGGTTCCTAATTTCTGGCAACGTCACAAGTAACACAGTACTGTGGGAGTCTTTAAACAACGAAGGCCAATAGAATCCACACTGCAATATTTAGCAGCAGTCTTCTTAGCACTAAAGTGACCCCCACAAGCATGATCATGACAAAAGGAAATAATACTGGACTGGTCACTCTCAGGTATACATCTCCTAATAATCTGGTCTGGACAATACTTAAACAAATAAGGATCATCCCAAAAGAAGTGCTTCACCTCGGCTAAAAACCTAGAACGATCTTGTTTACCCCAATGTTGGGGCATTCGACCAGTAACAAGATAATTCACTATATTCGCATACCAAGGTGCTTGGGTAACAAAGAACAGTTGTTCATCAGGAAAACTATCCCTAACAGGAGGAGAATCATTAAGGGTATCCACAACAAGCCTAGACAAGTGGTCTGCTACTACATTTTCTGCACCTTTTTTATCTCTAATGTCTAAGGAAAATTCCTGCAACAATAGGATCCATCTAATCAATCTAGGTTTAGTATCCTTCTTGGAAAGAAGATACTTCAAAGCAGCATGATCAGTAAAGATTATGACCTTAGAACCTAAGAGGTAGGATCTAAACTTGTCTAAGGCAAAACAATAGCTAATAGTTCCTTCTCCGTAGTGGTATAGTTCAACTGGGCATCATTCAGAGTTTTGCTAGCATAGTAAATCACATGAAGTAACTTATTTTCTCGCTGACCTAGCACAACACCAATAGCATAATCTGAAGCATCACACATGATCTCAAAGGGTAGGTTCCAGTTGGGTGCCTGGACTATGGGGGCGGTAGTGAGTAAATTCTTAAGCTTCTCAAAAGCCTCTAAACAAGCATCATCAAAGACAAACTTAACGTCTTTTGCAAGCAAATTGCAAAGAGGTCTAGAAATTAAGCTAAAATCCTTAATGAATCGACGATAAAAACCTGCATGCCCTAAGAATGACCTAATATCTCTTACGGTTTTTGGGACCTGTAAAGTTTTAATAGGTCAACTTTGGCTCTATCTACCTCTATACCCTTCGAAGATACGATATGCCCTAGAACAATTCCTGAACGAACCATGAAGTGACATTTCTCCCAATTAAGCACTAAATTCTTTTCCTTACACCTAGTCAAAACTAATGACAAATGATGCAAGCACTCATCGAAAGACGAACCAAACACTGAAAAATCATCCATAAAGACCTCTAAGAACCGTTCTACCATGTCAGAAAATATGCTCAACATACAACGCTGAAAGGTCGCAGGGGCATTACATAGCCCGAAAGGCATGCGTCTATACGCAAAGGTACCAAAGGGACAGGTAAAAGTGGTTTTCTCTTGGTCTTCTGGGGCTATGACAACTGATTATAACCGCAGTATCCATCTAAAAAGCAATAATGGCTACGTCCAGCTAATCTCTCTAGCATTTGGTCGATGAAGGGAAGGGGAAAGTGGTCCTTCCTAGTGACCTTGTTCAATTTCCTATAGTCAATACAGACACGCCAACCCGTGGTCACCCGGGTTGGGATTAACTCATTGTTATCATTCTGGACTACAGTAATACCGGATTTCTTGGGAACAACCTGAACGGAGCTGACCCACTTACTGTCTGAAATGGGGTAGATAATGCCTACATCTAACAGCTTAAGAACCTCGGTTCGAACTATTTCTTTCATATTAGGGTTCAGTCGATGTTGCATCTCCCTAGAAGGTTTGGTGTCACTCTCTAAATAGATATGATGCATACAATCAGTAGTACTTATACCCTTAATGTCTGTTATGGTCCACCCTAAAGCTTTCTTGTTATTCTGAAGGACGGTCACTAGCCTACTTTCCTGATCACTATCCAAGTCGGATGTTATAACCACATGTAAAGTTTCAGATGGGCCTAAAAACATATACTTCAGGGAATCTGGTAATGGTTTAAGGTCCAACTTAGGAGGCTTTTCTAACGAAGGAACTAGGGCAGACTCAGAAACGGGTAGAGGTTCGAACTTAGGTTTCCAGCCATTACTGGTGTCTATCAAAAGGGTTGAATCTAACAAAGAATTCACATCGTCATCATCAAAATCAATCCCAAAGTGGGCTAGGAATTTCTCTAATGGATCTTCTAACAAAGTGTTTGGTAATGACTCCTCGACTAGTATTCCTATCATGTTCACCTCTTCTATGCTCGAGTCATCTAGTTCAGAGGGTAGCTTACTAATATTAAAAATGTTCAACTCAATAGTCACATTACCAAAAGACAAATTCATAATACCATTTCGACAGTTAATGATCGCATTGGATGTAGCTAAAAACGGGCAACCTAAAATCACTGGTATTTGGTTCTTTGGGTCAGGGACAGGTTGGGTATCTAGGATAACAAAATCCACTGGATAAATAAACTTTTTGACCTCAATAAGAACGTCCTCGATCACACCACGAGGAATATTAACGGACCTGTAAGCTAACTGAAGTGTCATGTGGGTAGGTTTCATCTCACCAAGTCCTAGCTTAAGGTACACATGGTATGGCAGTAAGTTCACACTGGCTCCTAAGTCAAGCAAAGCTTTTTTGACACGGTGTTTACCTATTGTGCAAGAAATAGTAAGGGATCCTGGGTCTTTATACTTAGGAGTAGTGGTATTCTGAATAATAGAACTCACATGACTAGCTAGGAAGGCTTTCTTCTGGACACTAAGTTTTCGCTTTCGCGTACACATATCCTTAAGAAACTTGGCATAAGCGGGAATCTGCTTAATCGCATCTAACAATGGGAGGTTGATAGTAACCTGCTTAAAAACCTCCAATATATCATTAAAGTTGGACTCCCTCTTAGTTGGAACTAGCAGCTGGGGGAATGGGGCTCTGGGAACAAAGTCGGGCTCAGCATGACCCTCATTGGTCTCTTTGGAGACTCTATCAGTATCCTCATTTTCTGGCTCAGAAGTGTGAACTACAGCATGTTCACTATCAGGCATGGCAACCTTATTGTCAACTTTCTTTCCACTCCCAAGGGTTGTTATAGAATTCACATGATTGTACGATTTCTCTCCTTTAGGGTTAGGATCAGTTTGACTAGGGAATCTTCCATCTTCTCTTTCACTAAGAAACTTAGCTATTTGGCCGACTTGAAGTTCTAAGTTAGCAAGAGACTGGGAATTATTCTTAAAATTCTGTCTGGTTTCTTCTTGAAAACCACAGTGGTTCTTTGATAACATCTCATGGTTCTTTGCTAACATAGTAAGGGTTTCTTCTAAGGTGGAGATCTTTTTCTCATTCTGAAACTGGGGTTGACCTGAAGAGTTCTTAGCATAACCAAAACCTGGGGGAGGCTGAGAATTACTAGACTGTCCTTGATTCTGACCCTTAGACCAAAACAAATTAGGATGGTTTCTCCAACCAGGGTTGTAAGTCTCTGAGTATGGTCAAACTTCTGACGTTTCTCAAACCTAGCATTGTTATAGACAACATGGGCTTGCTCTTCACTAACCTGACCTTCCTAAAACGAGTTATTTGGTTCTACTCCACAACTAGACACTTGAGAGGCTCTAAACCTATCATCAGGTTCAACAAGAGATCTATGTTTAGGATGATTCAATTCCAAAGCTTCTAACCTTCTAGACAAAGCAGCAAACTTATCATCAGACCTGAAGCTTGTATCTACCACATTGGTGCTACTTCTATTGACCAAGAGTCTTTTGGGGGGTTCAACACAAGACTCCCACTGTTGGGATTTTTTAGCGACAACTCCTAAGAAGGTAAAAGCATCATCAGCACTTTTACTAGTGAACTCACCAGCGCACATAGACTCAACCATGGCTTTGGTCGAATAGTCTAAACCATCATAAATAATCTCTACGAGTTTCATCTTATCAAATCCATGGTGAGGACACTGGGATAGGAGATCATTGAATCTCTCTAAAAACCTATAAAGAGACTCCCCCTCTTGTTGCACACTAGCACTAATTTTCTGCCTAATAGACGCAGTTTTATGCTTAGGGTAGAATTTCATATAGAAAGCAGCAATAAGTTCCTGCCATGTTTTAGTGGATTCAGATGGTAGGTTTTTCAGCCAGGTCTTGGCTTTATCTCTCAAGGAAAAGGGAAACATCTTAAGTTTCAAGACTTCATCAGTAAAGTCTTTTGTTCTAATTGTCCCACCAATTTCCTCAAAATCCCTAATATGGAAATAAGGGTTCTCATCATCTTTCCCTAAGAATATAGGGATCATCTAAAGAATACTAGGTTTTATCTCGAAATTAGCCGTAGTGGCTGGAAATTTAATGCACGAAGCTCGGGTGGACCTAGTTGGGAACATGTAATCTTTCAAAGTTTCCATCGCTAGCACAGCTGAAGTACTAGGGGTATTTTCCTCATGAAGAGATAGATTCTCAAAACTGAAGTTTCCAAAAACAGGGCTCTCAAAAGAAGAGTCTTCGAGCTCCCCGCCTTCACAAGAAAAACTACTAGGTTCATCACTAATCAAACGACCTAGAGTGTTTCTTTTCCAAGCCCGCTCTTTAATAACCTTGGGCATACACTTGAAAAACAAAAGAAAAATAAAGAAATCCTAAAAGGAAGGAAATTTCTATGCAAACACAAACAAGGCTGACTCCACCACAACAAACCTACTGATTTGTAGCAAACAAAAAGCATGATGGCTCCACTTAGATTGTTTCTAGACCAGCTTCTAATCCTTCGAAAGGGAATTCGTTACAATTTAAGAAAACCTCTCTGGAATCAATCCGAGTTTAAGTAAGTTGACTCGAGACGAGGGAAGCTCAGTGGAGCTTTGATACCCAAGGCCTCACCGGCATTACAAGGCGGCGTATCAACTCGCAGAAACCATCATGAACTTTGAAGCACGCTGAAAAGAGTAACCAATATTTTTCGAATGACTTTCCTATTAAGCTCGTTACCCTATAAGTCTCGTTCTAGTCAAATTTTAGGCTTAGGTTCGCGTTTGGTTTCGTTTTCCTAAGGCGGGCAAGAAGGGAACGGTGATGAAATCCGAACCCTTATCTTGTATGCCAGTCCTTGCCATTTACTAGGAAATTAAAGCAGACGTTTTCAAATCCTCAGCATATATGCAAACGAAGGAATACAGTAACTGGCTGACAGGAGATTCGCGAGTGTTTCGACAAACTTACCTCCCGTACCAGACGGGGGATGAACCGCTGAAGTCGACTCGGGTCATGACTCCTATGTCATGTACGAACCCGAGGGGCCGAGGTGATATCGTAATCGCCGTACTTCTCTGCAAACAATTGATATTTAAACTACCCTTCCGTAGGGTTTAAAACAAAAAGTCCCGAAGTCCACAGTCCAAAGTCCAAAAATAAAGTGAAAAAGAAGAAAAAATAATCTAAAATAAATTCTAAAAAAATAAAAAAATTGTCTCTCTCTCTCTCTCTCTTTTTTTTAATTAATTTTTATTCTCCTTTTTCTTTCGCTCCTTTCGTTTTGCTTTTACTCCAAATCCTTAAGTATTCACCAAAAGCTTTGGCAAATTTTTCTTTCGCTCCAAATTCCAAAATCTGTAAGGAAAAGACAAAAACCAAAAAACGTAAAGAAGAACAAATAAAATAAAAATGAAAAACAAATAAAAACCTAAAAAAATAATCTAAAAACTCTAGCCTAAAGACAAGTCCGCGTCGGCGGCGCCAAAAATTGATGTGATTTCAAATTGAGTTGTAATAAAAAGTTCGTTGATACTTGTGAAAGCAAAGATTTTAGATTTAATGAAATTTAAAAAGAAATAAAACTTAATTCAAGATTATTAGGAATAACCAAGACACTGATTCCACTATCACACATGAATAAAATATGAAAAATAATCCAAAACTCTAATTATATTTTAAGTCCCTTATTTCTTAATTCACAATTAATCAAACATATTCTCAAATATTAATTGTATTCCCCAAGCATATACTATCAGTTGATTAAACAAAGTATAATCTATCAAAGTGAATCACAAGTAATTAAGAAAATTATGTAAACATTTAAAAACTCTGCAAGAGCAGTGATTGAGTGAATTATAATTAAAAATTAGAGAAAATGAAATGGTTACCCATTATTCATGCGTGAATAGCTTCCTCATTGCCTTGGTTGTGGGAGAATTAGCTCATCATCATGTTGGAAACACACTCAAAATTCATTTTTATTGCTCAAAGGGTGTTTACAAAGATGAAAGGGAGAAAAAACTATTAAAAACAGGGTTTGCAACAGTTATAAGTGTTAGAAACTGAAAAGAACGATAGAACATAGTACTGTCACTGATTCTCGACCCTCGCCTGTGTGTCGTTTCCACTGTTGAGAAACGACTGCTGTTGCGTGCCTAATGTTCTTGGTGTTCTTCACAGCAGCAGAAATGGTGATTCTTCTGCAACTCGACTTTCACAGCTCTGTAATCTCCCCCGAACTCTCCAAAAACACCAACACAAACATAAAAACACCATAATAAGTACAAAATCAAGCACTAGCAATAGAGACACTGAGGACAATTCAGACACAAAAATGTGTCTATCAGGAAGGAAAATCTATAAGGAAGTTTCAGGCGACAAGGATTTTAAGGAAAAAGGTTACAAATTGTCAAGGATCTACGAAATTCAAGAGATTATCATCAATAGTTGAAGCCGAAGACGACCGAGAAGATGGAGACGAGGAGCCAAAGAAGACGTTTCTATTGGATACTGTGAGAGTGGTGTTATCATCAGTACAATCGGTTTTGAAAGTGAGTAAGTAATCTCATCCTCGATAATAGTGGTTGACTTCCTTTCATAGATATCGTCTGAAAAATGGTTTTTCAAAATGTTAAAAGATGTGGGTTTTTAAAAATATTTCGGAAGTTGTCCTTCCCACCATTCAATGTGTTGCAGGATTTCTCTCTTCATTCCTACCTGCACACATGTGAGAACCATAAAAGTACGTCTATTGAGTGCAATTTCGTAAAACCCTTTTTAGTGAGGCAGAAGTCAAGGCGAAATACTTATTGATCGCTCTCAAACACTCATTCTCTCATTATAGTGTGGTTATTTCTCATTCAACATTTCAGAATGAGAACATGTTTTTTGGTATTTCTAACTTCTTATTACTAGCATGCATAAACTCTATGTCCTCATAACTCGTTGGATGCTTGCGACGCTGGAAAGCTTTGAAGTTGTATGTTTTAGTTTGATTTGCTCGAGGACTAGCAAAGTCTAAGTGTGGGGGAATTTGATAGGTGTAGAATACACCTTGATTTAATATCTATAGTTTATGCTTTCTTTGCTATTTTTCTTGTAAATTATGTATTTTACGCATGTTTTGAGTTTTATAGCTACTTTGGAGTCGTGCGTGAGAAAAGAGAAGAAATCAACCGAATTGAGCAAGAAGGGCAAAAATATCATTTCGTAAGCCAATAATATTGGGAGATGAGTCAAGGTTAAGCGGCTGGAAACTTTGGTTATCCCTTATCAGAAGTGACCGGGTGGCAGAATCCGTCCCAACTTATAACCCTACCCTAAAATCGAGAGAGATGTTTCTCTCATTCATAAAAGTCACCTGAAATTAAAAGAGCAACCGCTGCTGCTGCATTTGTTTTGTCCGAGAGATTGAGAGAAGAAATGACGAATAAATATGAAATTCAAGGTAAGCGCTGAAATCGAGAAAGAAAGTAAAGAATTTGAGTTCTGTTAAGATTGGAAATGTTGTGTTCTTCTCAGATTTGACATATAAGTCGATCTGTGGTGCTGATGAAGGTGATTTAGGGTTTATGAAGAGTAATTGATGAATGAGGTTTGGAGATGGATGTTGTGAATCGAAGAACTGACATTGAATTAAGGGTTTTGAGAACGAGGAGACCTTGATGTTGTTGATTTGGAGATGATGAAGTCTGAGGTTTGGGAAGAAGCTCTGCTGCAATTCTTAAAAATAAGAACAGATGGATTTGAACTGGTTTATGTTGAATCGATAGATGCAGAGACGAAGAAATTTAAGTTAAGGCTTGGAATTGGGGGTTTTGCTTCCGGTTCTGAAATAACGAATCAAGGGTTTATTGTGTTTTGAATTTGAGATGGAGATGTGTTTCAGCGGTTGAATGGCGAAGATGGGTTTTAACTGATAAAATAGGAGATGGGTTAGATGAACAAGTGAAGTTATGCTGCTGTACAATGAAAAAATAGATGTATGTTAGGAAATTGTTGCAGGGAAAGAAGAATCGCCTGAAATTGGTTTGAGAAATTACCGAGAAACAGTCAGAACTCGTCTTGCATTCCGTTCATACGAGTCATCTCAGTGACTCAGGAAACCCAACTCAATAATCAGATCATTCAGCTGAGTTACCGACTGACTAGAAGCTGACTCAAGATGGATGACTCTTCCTCCCCTTGACCCATTGACTGATGAAGACTTTTAGTTTGACAATTAATTCTAACGCTACAGTGACGGAATATTCTGTTGCTTGGAAGAATATAACAGTGACCCGTAGTGGCTATTCTGGCCGGATTCCGGTGGCACCAGAGACAATTCCGGCGATCCAAATATTAATACTTTTGTGTGATTTTTTCTCACGGGTGTGAAGAATTAGAATTGAAGTTGGATGATGAATTTGAGGAATTGCGCTTGAATTTGGAAGAGAAGATGAAAGAATTTGAGAAAGACAAGGATTTGGAATGTGGAATTATTATGGGAAAGGGATCCTATTCCTAAGAGGAGTGCAAGCAATTTGAAACCTATAAATAAATAAGTTCTTTACATCTCTCTACACTTAGACACTTTTGCACACCTCTACACACACAACACTTTTCTTTTCTTTATTCTTTGTGTGAACTCTTTATCATAAGTAGATAATTTTCTTATTGATTGAGGATGAATTCCTAGTACTTGACATGTTTTGAGTTTTGTTTTAAATCTACTTTGAAGTTTTCACATGATTATCGTTTGTTTTTACTATTAGCAATGTTTATACATTCATGGTTGTTTGATAGATTATTTAGAGTGCACGCTGAATTGATTTGTTAAGTCAACCTAAAGCTAGTAGAAGTTAGGGAATACATAATCGTTTCTTGACTCTTTACACAAGTAGAAAACACGAGAACTTGCTGAGGTATTCTGTGGAAAAACATTCACTAATTTTTTGTTGTCACGACACGCATCAGATGCTTGCACACCTCCTAGGAAACCTAAGATTCCATCAACGGTCACAAATAAGTTCCGCAAACCATCTCGTCCGTCCAACTTTGCTAGCTTGGTCGGACAGCTTAGGTTAAGAACTTGGCGACCAATGAAACACCTAGATAATCACCGTCCGTTACTCTTCCACAGGGAGTGATCGACCAGGAGATAGATCGCCCATGCGATCTCCAAACGATCACTCGAAGATGGTTGGGCGTGATGCTATTTTAAGACGCTTAATCCGCGACTTATTCGGTTAAGCTTTAAAACAGCGATGCTTCATACATATTGATTGTTTTCAATGCATTACATGCATCGAGCATACAAGATATTTCATGAATATCAATTTCTTAAATAACTTAGTTATTTAACCTAATAGCATCATGTGCTATTTCTTGCGGCGGGTCCCACGACTCGACCCACTCATTCGAGACATCAAACATGGCACAAACTGGGGGGTACTTACTGGGGTATTGGTCTAGCGGTTTACAGCGTGCGGCGTGCAACGCGCCCATTTACAAGAACATGTCAGGAGGCAGGGACGGTTAAGATAATGAGGGAAGTGGGATAAGACGTGATCGTGCAAACCTACACGACCCCACTACTCCATCACTCAACTTCCTCCACTTCCTACGAGATGAGGGTTTGCGCTCAATGACTTGTATAAATAGGTCCTTCGCCTATTTCCAAAAAAAACACAAACAAACACAAAAAAAAAAAACCAAGTGTTGCCATCCGTATCCAGAAAATATCCAGAGTTGATTGCTTACATTATTGCAAGACAGTTCATCATTATGATACAAGTCATAATCAGCCAACATCTTCACAATCTCAACACCTTCTTCGCTTCCCTCCCTAAGATCAACCCCATCTCCTTCACTTTGTGACCGAAGCAAGTCTGGAACAGCCATTTCTTTGTTTAATCCAGAATTGTATAGATTGATCTCTCGAATCAGAAAGCACTCCCGTGCAGTGTATTTGTTTAGGGTTTAGATTCATTTCTCATTCACACACACCCAAAATTACCAAAACCAGCAGAAATAGTTTTCACCCATAAACACTAGGATTTTCGAATAAGCTTTCTACTGCATCCATCTCCTCTCACAAATTGTGTTTCCACGGGATGCACAACCTCGGTGTATGAACATCAAAGAAAATCCCACATTCCTTTTGTGGGTCGCGGTTCATAAACGGGTCCAAGCCCATTAGTAGGCATATAAAGAAGAAGTACACGTACCTTCTTCTTCTTCCCATCCAGTCCGCGTACGTGAACTTTCTAGGGTTCACGATTTTCCTCCATTAAATCTTCCTTAAAGGAAAATAAGACAAAAGGGGTGTTCAAGGTTCATTCAAGTAAGTGATTTTCTCTTGTTTTCCCTTCCAATTTCTAGATCTCATGATGAATTTCAAGGGTTCAAAAGGAATTTCAAAAAATTTGGGTTCTTCATCTTCTAGCATGAATTTACTATAGATTAAAATTTTCTTAGGATCAGATTTGTCAGTATTCATATGCTGAAGTTTTTGAACGAATTTCATCCAATGGTTTTATTTTAGAAAAGAAATTGGATTTCTCTAGTGGACGTAAAGAGGATTTAATTTGTTTTGAAAAATTCAAGCTTGGAAATATATTTGATGGTCTTGGTGAAGGTTTTGACACTCTTACAAGAATATTCTATGCTAACATCCATGATGTTAATCTTAATTACATGGAATTCATGACCACGGTTAATAGACAAAGGATTCATGTAACTAAAGAGTTAATTTCAAGAATTACTAATATTCCCCTCGGGAATTTTCGCCTTCCAAGACCTTGTCATGAACGTCCCTCTTATGAACGTCCCTCTTATGAAACCATCTCCATTGGTCTATGTGGTAAGAGTGTAGCTTGGAATGAAGGAAAGTTTCCTACTGATGATCTTAGTCTTGCTTTCACGTCCTTTGCAAAAATTGGAATATCTATTCTTTGTCCCTCCATGATTGAGAATTCTCGTTGGAGTCGTGAGTTTGCAGAATTGGTCTATTTTCTTGTGTTGGAATTTCAAAGTCTCGACATTTGTGGCTTTATCATTGAGAATTTCCTTGCTTGATTGAGCGAATTTGTCCCACTTTCTCTATAAATCCGATTGGGAACTCCATTGGTTCTCCCAAGCTCGTCCGCCCTTGTACCTTCAATCGCATAAAGGAGAATGCTTGCAAGAGACAAAGGAGCAACACACTTGATGGCTCATGTGATCCCTCTTCCATGAATCTTCTTCATCAAATTCACAAAGATGTTTGTAAGATTAGTGAAAAGTAAGGTGTGTTCAAGAGCAACTACTTGTAATCTCTACCAAGTTTCCGGATATCAAGGATGACATGGACAAGATTCAAGCCACTCTTATCGTTTCTGATGATGAAGATGTTGACTAATCTTTCCTTGTCTTGTCGCTTGTGTTTTATCCTTGTTCTTAGAGATATGTCCAACAATTTTCATCTTCAATGTTTTTAGATTTATTTATTTAAATTCTAAGTTATTTGGAAAATGATTTTTACAATTTTAATCTTTATGATTTTATATATTGCAAATTGTTATGGGATATGTTGTTTACGTTCGTGAACCTGTGATTGTCCCATACTTGTTCAAAAGTTATCTCTATTATGTCGGTATACAAGTATTGTTTGAATATAGAATGAACTTTTGACATTACAAAAGTTAAAGTCTTTTATGTCATTATTTTGATGGAAGAAAGGATAAAACTTTTGTTTACAAGGATTAAGTCTATTGTATGTCATTGTGCAAATAATGATGGAAAATAAAATGAATCCTTGTTTATTCCGCAGTATTGGTCTTCTCTGATCCACATTTTTGTGCACATTGTTGCTCCGTAAGGTTTCTTATGTTTGAGCATAACCAACTGAATTGATCATTATCTCGTGGTTAACTTAGTTGTTGCTTCGTAAGTTCTCTTATGACGAGCATGACCAATTGAATTGATCACTTTCTAGTGGTTAATTTAGTTGTGTATTTCGATTGCATTAATCATGGGTTCTCTCGTGGATAATTCAATTGATTATTTTGGATACAAATTCATGTTTTCATGTGATTTGGTTTTATCCAAAAGAAATCCTTCTTTTCTTGTAAAATCAACGTCGCATTTGTTGTTCTTTCGGGAATGACATTTTATGGTTGAGAGTTCTTTTTGAACTTGTGATTAATTGCCAAATATTTGTGGGGAGTGTTGTGGAATATTAAAGGGGTTATCTTGTATCTTCATAAACTCCTTGATGAATGCATTTAGCTTCGGCTTTATGATGGAATCTAAATAAGTCTATATGGTATTCTCTTTTGGTCATGAAGTATCTCTGTGAAAATTTCATGAGGATCCCACTAGTTTTCGTACGTTTGCCAATTTATATTGACAAAAAGGGGAAATTAATGTGCAGTGTGATACTACAAATACATATGGTTTACGGATCATTATGTAAGGGGGAGTGGTTTTCATGTTGAGATGAAGTATTGACTAAGGGGGAGTGATACATATCACCATGATATTGTTGTCAAAGTTGTGATACAATTTCACTTTGATGTTATGTAATAATACTATGACACTGTATAACAATGATTGAGAGCACTTTGTTTTCTCATTGTTATAGCTATGGATCTTCAACAACTATGATGATGAACTTACAACCTTTAGGATCATGGAGTACTTGGAAGTGACGAAGATTTCGAGTCGTGTTGAAGATGCCAAGGAGATCAAGCATTTGGATGAGAAGCTACAATTTTTATTTGTTTTGTAATCCATATGTATTGATAGTTTTATCACTAAAATTTACAAAGGAGGAGATTGTTAGAGCACTGCTCGGTCGAACTCGCAGGCGTTGCTATCTCAAGCATGTTTGTCAATGTTAGTGATCAAAACTATAAGTCTTGATTTCTAGACTATTTATAGATGTCTCGGAGTAGGACATAGGTTGTGTAGTTGAGATTAGTTTTCACGGAGTTCATCATTTGAAGACGAAGAACTACTAAGGGGAGCTTGTGGATTTCTTCTTCGATAAAAGGTATGTGGATACTTGAACTCATCTATCACTTGGAAAGTCTATCTCTACTATCTCCTATATTGAGACATAAGTCGTGTTACGATATAGTTTTCTCTATACACATTTGATATTTCGAGCTGAGTATATCTCGCTTACATATTTCTCGAAATATGTGTTAGTAAGCTTTCGCTTCGACCAAGTTCATCTTATATCATGAGAAAATTTCCGAGTAACATCTTATATGATTTGTGTGATACAATCATTTGATGTAGGCTTGGAATGTTTCGATAATGATTATTTCAATATCTTTAAAATTTCTTTGATACTAACACTAGTGGAAAATGGGTGTTTAACTACCCACATACGAGACCCTCATTAATGGTAGTTGGACCGCTGACCATAGATATCGGTCTCTGATATAATAAAAAAGACGGACCATATCCGAGAGCTTAATAAGAGGTCAGAATAACAAAATTTATTTACCCTTGTATCCCTCTTGGAACTCCAATTCAGAGACCCTCAGGCGTACGCTGCAGTTACTGTTTTAGATGTCTGATGAACGGCTGGAGATGTTGAAGATTTGAGCCATTGATTGAGATGAGATTGGGAAGAAGAGACCTCGTCATTATCGAGGATAAAGATATCTTCTATCTTTCTATCTGCACCTCATCTTTCTCCTCTTCACACCCACTACTCACTCACATCCATCTCTTCTCCAACTTCAGCTCGTCTTTCTCCCTCCAACCACCACCGACTACCTTCACATCAATCATCAATCTACCAAACCCATGAACAACACCAACACTGATCTTGTTCTTATTCTTCTTCTAGTTTTGTTTACCAATACAGAAAATAAAATCACCAAATTCCATGAACAAAAATTCATGTCTATATCCCCTAAATCAAAACTCTAATTTCATATGAAAATCTACATTATTTGCAGAGGAAACCAGTAGATCTCAAATTATGTTTAGATTTGGAATGAAATTAAGGATTTGATTTGGGGGTTTTCTTAGGGTTTCACTAAATTGTGTTTGTTGAAATTTTCATTAATTTTTATGTTGATTTGGTATCAAAATTCTTGGGATTGGGTTTATTTCTGCAAACGAAGGCATTTAATTAGGGTTTGATTTCCTTCGTCTACAACTACGAAAACTGTATCTTCGTTTTTTATCATCACAATCAGAAAACCCTTACTTTCTCCCTCGAAAATCAACAGGTATAAACCTTAATTTTTCCCATTTCTCACCTGTCACTGCTAACATTCTTCTGAATTTTTCACTCTACTATCTATTTTTAGAGTTCTTAACTTTAGATATGATTAATTTGTGGTTTTTATTTGCAGATTGTTTAAGAGTTTAAACAATTGTAGATGTTTCTTACAAGGTGAGAAGAAAACAACCCCTTTACTTTTCAAATCTAGGGTTTTAGTTCTCTTTATTTTCGAGGATTTTGATATATTTGGGGATTTCTTTCTGTGTTTAGTATTGAGTTCGACCCTGAAGTTAATAAACAAATAACCATATATTTCTATTTATGCAATTTATTTGTTTGATGAAATGACAAATAGAGTTTTGATGAGTATCTAATATCTTGAAGTTTTGTGTTTTTTTGCTGGATGTATAGGCAAATGCACAGGAGAAACTCATGATCATGAGGACTAGTTGTTGAATTCTGAGTCACTGCGTAAGTATGATTATGGAAGAGGAGCTTCTGGTGGTTATTCAACTCGGAAAAATTGATGCAGGAGAGGACAACATGGGGAGTTCTAAGGGTTTGATAATATGCTTTGCACACTTGTTTTATGTTTATTTACTTGATTTGTCAATTGCTTTGATGTTGTTACATTGGAGATGAGTATCATTATTCTAGATTAGTACTAATGCAATAAATTTGGAAACAATTTTGTTTCATGGGACTGTGTTAGTGGTGGAGTGGTTTAGTTCTGTCCTTTGCACTTCATACCCTACATGATGGTGTGGATTTTATGTGTTATTCAATTCTCGATTTATGTTGTAATACACTATAACTGTGTTTAATCCTTAGCGTAACATCTCTACAAGCAATGTTATCTTCTTTACGGCCGGTCTGCTCTAGTAATGTGCAATATTAGGAGGAAGTTAGAATAATCTAATCCTTGTCACATTAACTTATAAAACATTTTATTGAATTCTGATTTTGCAATTTTTGATTTCAATTTATGTGAATTAATGTTATAAATTTTGGCATTCAAAATCCCCTTCACCTGCTAGACGTCAACCACGGCCTGTACTTCCTTTTTGTGGTGATTTATTTACTTAACATGTGACACCTTTAGAAAACTTGGTCCAAAATTTCTATTTTGTCCTGTTGTCGCATCTGCTAATTATTGCGTGATTTTTATAGAATAAGCTTGGGGTTTGATAGACCAAAGCAGCACATTTCTTACACTCGATATAATTTGTGGTTAATCCATCTTCCGTATTCCAAGGCCTGGTATAATTTTGGTGGTGGTATTGTTTATGAAGATCTTTAAAGTGATTGTAGACAAAAAGATTTCATGGGTTCGCATAATGTCCAGTTAAGAAAGATTCTAAAGCCTTATAGTATGTTAAAAGAGGTATCATGAAAGTGCTTTACTGCTAGAGATTAGGAGTTTTCTACTGAGCTATCCATGTTATCATCAAAGAAAAAGAAAGAGGATTGAATATGTAAATCTAGGACTTGACAGTTGGAACTTATTTTGTAGATCTCGAATAAAAAGTGGATAATGAGGAAATCTAGGACTCGGCCATGTCTATCATCGTATCACTTTTTTTAAGGTTTTAACGAGTACTTGTTGTTTTGTTATACGTGTTTACTCTTATTGGAATTAGTTTTTTTCTATTTATTTTTGTGCAGGATCTTACTATGATGTTGCGTATGGAGAAGTTGCAGTGTTGTATACACCATTGCCTCCCGTCGCTGATTGTGGCCATGAAGATTTTGAATCAGAACTGGTGAACTTTGCTACTTTCCCCTTGCAGTGTTGGTCAAAGTGAATCATTTATCCTTCAACCTAACAACAAATTATGAAGTTTTGCTTATTGTGGTGGTACTCTTGATGTCATGCGTACATTTGGGGCTTATATTAGACTAATGGCGCTCTGAAGGCTTATATTTGCTTCTTTATGTTTGGAAATCAGGCCACACCTAACCGCAGACAATTTTTTCCAAGCAAAGTTCCATCTGGAGTTCCACGAAGGCTTTATACTCTTTTTCCATGGGAATCTGCATCATTATATCAACAGTTAGCAAGGTAATTACTTAGATCAACCTACTTGCACAAATTATAATCATTACTTATCGTATATGGCTGAAATGTTTTACCGAAACTGCAGGATATGGGAAAAGTCTCACCGGCTTACGTTTTTGCTGTCATTATAACCCAGACCAGAGAAGAAAAACTACAACTATAATTTCTGTATTTTAGAAAGACTAATAAATAAATCACATATTAATATCTCTATATACGCATTGCATCTAAGAATCCCTTGTCAATGCTCTAGTTCTGGTCACCGCTTAGAAGTCTTGTGAAATCTGTTGTTGCAAACATATGATGTATGCACGGTGTCTTCAACATGATGTCATGCTTTTGTTTGAACCACTTAAAATCTAAGTGCCTTGTGAGTACACATATATAAACTTGTGAGAACACATATATCAAAACCTGCACAAATTTGGTTGTTCTTATGTTTTTCAGGGTCTTTATTCAAGTACTATGTAGCCATAGTACCATGCTTCTTTATGCCATCGTAACACAGGGACAGTACCTTGTCTATGTATGTGAGTTCTTAAGTTATTTTTCTAACAGAGCTAAGTTTACAGCCTCTTCTGATTTGCAGTCAATCATCATGGCATTATCTCATTTCGAAGCCGACATTGCTTTTATGTATTTATTCTCATATCAAAACTGAGCAGCATAATCTATAATCCCTTTAAGATATATTCTCATAGAAAAACTGAGCAGTATAATCTTTAATCCCTTAAAGTTATATTCTCAATTTAAGCGAGTTTGTAGTATACTTCCCAAGTTAATTTTGGTTTATTGATGTTGAAAACTTATTCTGTTGCATGTGTAAAACTCGCTACGACATATATTGGTTTGCATTAAGTTGTTGAGATGCCCTATACAGGGATGCAAGGGATGTCTTTGTCTTCTTAAACCATCATTACTAAAACAGTTATGTGAGTGATAACTTATATTATGACAAAGAATATGAAGAGTATGATAATATATTTTTATTGAAGAGGTCTTATTTGTAGATCCATAAAGAACTTTATGCATCACTAATGAAGTTTATGTGCTTAGGGCCTGCAGTGGTGTACTATGATTTGTCATGGAAAGTGGCGAAAAGGGTTGTTAGGTTGTTTCCTTAACTGCAGAGTAAGTTGTTCATCTTTGCATCTTGTATTATTCATGACTGTTATGCATCCTTAACAGATTATGAATTGTTGTGATTTGATATGTAGGTTCATTGATATCCTGGTTACTTTGGAGCTTACACCTTAATGAGAGGCATGGTAGTCTCAAAGCATTTCTTATATGTTTATTTTGGTTTGGCATCAGCTCTGTAGTTGTAACATTTCGATTCTTGCCTGTCACATGTTGTCGGAACACCGTTTATTGGTTTATCGATTAGTTTAGCATGTTGTTTGAACTTACTATACAACTTGTGGATTCTTTAGGTTTTATCTTAGGGTTTGATATTTTTCTACATATATATTCTCTGGATTTTACACAGCTTGTGGTAGTGAACTGTGGTAGTCATTGTGTTGTTGTTGATTTGCTTTGCAGGAACGACATTCTTTGTCGCATGCGAACCAGGGACACATCACATGGATGCACTACTTGATATCATTTATGAAGTATTGGCTAAGTTCATCGTCATCAGAGAAGCTTATCGTTTTGTTGTTTAACATGTTGTTTTTAGATTATTTTCTATTAGTTTAGCATCTTGTTGTTAGAACTTACTAGTTAGCCAGCTTGGACATGTATTGTCTTGAACCAGAATTTCATCTTTTTTGTGCAATTTAAACCCAATGAATGAATGAATGTGGAATTCTCAAGTTTGAGTTTAAATTTGAATTTGAATTTGGGTTTAATTTGAGTTCTATTTGACTTGACTTTGACTTGACTTTTTTTGAGTTCCTTTGGCCTTGACTTTGACTTGACTTCCATTTGACTTGACTTGACCTTAATGCAGTCAGATTATTTCAGATTTAGCCATTTAGGCATTTCAGTAAATCTGAATCAATATATTTTTTATATTATATTTAAATCTGAGACTCATGGCCTAGGGTCTGTACCTCGTTACCCTTAAAATCAGACGTTATTTTGAGACACACGGCTAAGGGTCGTACAAAACAGCTACGCTTTATCAGAGACCCCAACAGAGACAATTAGAATTAATCGTATAACTCGTATATATGACTTGTCCTGACGGTCGTGGAACTTCTGTTTTCCACTAGTGTGATAGTGTGTGAAAACGGCTATTATCATTATAGAAGAATGTTTCAATTATTGAAATAAAGAGTTTAGATACTTTTAACCATCTTTGAATATAAGCATAGTATGTTCGCAGATTAGTGTATAAGTCCAAAACCGGGAACCTAAAGTATGCATACTTGTGTATATATAAAAAGGTTGTAGGAGTTTGAAATCCAAAACCAAACTCATCTGGTTACCTAAAGTACGCGTACCCATACGCATACTGGCGGAAAGTTCATGTCCGTGAATTTCTACTGAGTTTGAAAACTAAAACAAACTCAAATTCGGTTACTTAAGTACGCATACCCATACGCATACTTAAGTAGGTTACTTTCTAAAATCGGTTGTACATGAACCTAAACATTTATCAATATGGAATGCAATCTTTGCAAACTGTGCCTATAATGTTCATGTATTGATTCGAGTGAATCAAACCGATTTTGCTTCAACTGTGTTCTTGTATAATTCTATGAGAATATAACAATTGAACAACTCTTTAACTAGTTTCATTTGAGTCATTTGAACTAGTTATGGTTGAGATGACTAAAGTTGATATGAGAGTAATCATATGGATAACCTCGGTTAAGTATTTGTGAACCAACATGGTGTACACGTTTAGGTACGGTTACATAAACCTAAATGAGGGTGCATTTCATTTGTGTGTAACAATCTAAGTTCGATCTAACGGTTGAAATATATTAGCTTGGTTGAATTGGGTTTTTCATCTGGCAGTGAATATTGAATGATTTGTTACCAAGGTAACTTGGATTGCAAACCCTGATTTGAAAACTATATAAAGGAGAACTCTAGCAACTGGGAAACCTAATCCCCACACCTCCTGTGTGTTACTAGATCTGGTTCTCCTTTAACCTTAGGTTTCTTCTTGAGACCCTGCAGGTGATCGCGTTTTTAAAGTGTTGTTGTAGTAATATAAGATTCGAACTCTAAGATTTGTGAAGACTAAATTTAAAGGTTTAACGAAAATAATAAAAGAGAGCTACTGGGAATAGGATTCCACCGAATTCATATCATAAAGCTCAATTATTCATTCTCAACAATTATCGCTCAATAAAAATAACATTGACTCTTATTTTGCCACAGTAGATTCTCAAAATATTAGTTATAAATCGTAAGCATGGGACATCAAACATTTAAGCAAGCATGACCCATCAAATAAAATAATAACTAATTAATTCAAATCATAATTCTATTTTAATTAGTGCAAAAGTCATATAGAATATAAAATAAATTTACCCATGTATGAAATTCGGATTCCTCCGTCGACCCAGTGTAGGGGTCTAGCTCATCATGTTGTAGACACTCTTAAAAGATTATTTTATTGCTCGAAAAGTGTTTACAATGGTGAAAATGAAGAAAAATTAAACGCAACTATTTTGCTCTTCCAAAACTCCCCCCTCTCCGGATACCTGTTTGGTCCTATTAGCACCCTATTTATACACAACAACCCATTACTCAAACATCTTTTCAAAATATTCTTCCATAACTCCACCAGATCTTCTCTTTAATGAAAGATATCTCAGGAATAATTTCTTTCTCCATTTATCACACATCTTCCTCTATTTGCTAGAATAAAATCCTGGGGATATTATCTTTTTTATTTATAAATAAAACCACATATTTTCTTTCTCCTTTTCAATAAAAATAAACTCATCAATATATTATCTCTTTTAACTTCAAGATATGAAAACTTCCTGTATAATAGGCAAGAAGATGTATTTTCCTTAAAACAAGATTATTAGTGATTAAATTAGTCATAGCGAATGTAGTTATGGGTGAAAATGCGTCACACTTGCGTGCTCATCAAATTCCCCCACACTTACATTTTGCTAGTCCTCGAGCAAAACATAAAATTGACCCGCTACACAGCTGGTCATATAATAAGATAAAGAGAAAGAGACCCGCTATACAGCTGGTCATATCAACTTTTTTTTTAGACCCGCTAAACAGCTGGTCATAACATGCAAGAAAAAAGAAAAAGACCCGCTACACAGCTGGTCATAACCTAATTTTTTTTTAGACCCGCTACACAGCTGGTCATATAATTAGATAAAGAGAAAGAGACCCGCTACACAGCTGGTCATGATTTGCAAGGAATTTCCTGAAAAAATAAAGTAAAAAGTTAACCTCTCCCCCACACTTAAACGTTACATTGTCCTCAATGTAATTGAGTCATCCAACGCAAATATTAAGATGGGAAATGCAAAAAGTAAACCAAAATAAAAATAAAATAAATATACCTACTGGAATGTACAGAAATGGATCCCCAAAGATTAACAACCTGAAAATTTGGGGATCAACCCAAAATACAGTATTTACAAACGACAACTTCACAGTTATTCTATGAAAATATGGTGACATTGAAACTGTCTGAAATAGAGGATTACCCCCAAACCTAATTTTTACTTCACATGGAAATTGTGATACTATTGGGACAGGGAAATTGTCAATACGCTCATGCACGGTATCAGAAACAGGGACGTCCTCTGGGTATTTGGATGCAAAGTATTCCAACAAAATCTTTGAAGCACATAATTCTAACCCTAAATTAGGTAACTTTTGGAAGTCTAGGCGACTAGAAACAACCTCTAAGTTGGGTGAATGATCTTGCAAGATAGATTCTCCTAATAAATTAGACAAATTATCTACACAATCATTCACAGGGTCATCTACAAATTCTGTCTCGACCAGAGAGTCACTACAAGACTGATCATCATGATCATATAATTTTTTACATTCCAGAATTCTCAATCTTAAGTCCAAACTAAGTGGTGTGTGTTTACAATGCTTCTCATATATCTCTTGAGGAGATTCTTCACTTACCACATGTGGATCAAAAACTCCATACCGTTGCCTACGCTTATATTCAGCAAGCGTCATCTCAGACGAGGTTTCCTGATAATTTGACTTTCTACGCTTATATTCCGCCAGCGTCATCTTAGATGACGTATCCCCAGAAGAAGTCATCATCCTCAAAATGTCTAGCTCATCATGTTGTAGACACTCTTAAAAGATTATTTTATTGCTCGAAAAGTGTTTATAATGGTGAAAATGAAGAAAAATTAAACGCAACTATTTTGCTCTTCCAAAACTCCCCCCTCTCCAGATACCTGTTTGGTCCTATTAGCACCCTATTTATACACAACAACCCATTACTCAAACATCTTTTCAAAATATTCTTCCATAACTCCACCAGATCTTCTCTTTAATGAAAGATATCTCACGAATAATTTCTTTCTCCATTTATCACACATCTTCCTCTATTTGCTAGAATAAAATCCTGCGGATATTATCTTTTTTTTATTTATAAATAAAACCACAAATTTTCTTTCTCCTTTTCAGTAAAAACAAACTCATCAATATATTATCTCTTTTAACTTCAAGATATGAAAACTTCCTGTATAATAGGCAAGAAGATATCTTTTCCTTAAATCTTTGAGATCTCCCATAAATTATGTGAATCTGTTTTAAATGAAGAAGAAGTGGGTCCCTCTATCCATTAGTTGGGTGCCCGTATCTGAAATGATGGGTGCCTTTTGTCAGTTCCTCTGGCTGCCTTTAACACTTTTTCGAGTTATTTTCCCAAAAGAGCTTATTTCCTTGAAAAGACTTAAAACAATATTATTAGTGATTAAATTAGTCATAGCGAATGTAGTTATGGGTGAAAATGCGTCACACTTGCGTGCTCATCAGCAGGTTAATAACTTGAAGACTTTATTGGGATTGTGAAGCCAGACCCAACTATTAAATTTGTAGTTGCGTGATCTGATCTTGCTATTTCTATCGTGATAGAGTGCAATCGTAAGATTTACTTGAGACTTATATCTCCGATAGGCAAGATAGAAAAGTAATCACAAACGCCTTCATCTCATCATTTGTGATTCCACAATATCTTGTTTCGCTATTCGATTAAGATTATTGTGAGGTGATTGATAATACTAGGCTGTTCTTCGGGAATATAAGTCCGGTTTATCAATTGGTTCATGTTCACCTTGATTTATCAAAAGATGGAACAAAAACTCTTAGGTATTTCTGTGGGAGACAGATTTAATCAATCCTATAGACTTTTCTGTGTGAGACAGATTTGTCTATCAAGTCTTCGACTTTGCGTTGTAGCAACTCTTAGTTGTGGGTGAGATCAGCTAAAAGAATAAAGTGCGTAGTATCCTGCTGGGATCAGAGATGTAAGGAGCGCAATTATACCTTGAATCAGTGTGAGATTGATTAGGGTTCAACTATAGTCCGGTCCGAAGTTAATTGGTAGTAGACTAGAGTCTGTAGCGACTTAATACAGTGTGGTGTTCAATCTGGACTAGGTCCTGGGGTTTTTCTACATGTGTGGTTTCCTCGTTAACAAAATTCTGGTATCTGTGTTATTTCTTTTCCGCATTATATTTTGTTATATAATTGAAATATCACAGGTTGTGCGTTAAGATCAATCAATTAGAATATCCAACCTTTGGTTGTTGATTTACATGGATTGACACTTGAACATTGGTATTTGGTACCGTTCAAGTTACTCCTCTTATATTCAATCGGGCTCGCAGATTTCTATTTGCTGATTAGGGATTGAATTAAGAGTTAGAGATATTAAAATCTTTGATATAATTTACTCTAGATTGAGTCTGACTGTCTAGTTGATTCTCTAGAAAGTGTATTGGAGTAAGTCCTCTCAGATTGCCAAACGAATTGTTGCGTGTGGTTGTTAGACCCGCGCATTATCAATTCTCTTCAACAACTTCAGTAGAAATATTTTCACGACCCTGAGATGCAGATCTTGTAACACCACCATTTTGATTCGCCATATTGTTCAAGTCATCATCATTGGTTCCGTTATTTTCAACTTCGGCATTTGGCACATAATATGAAGATTACATGAGATTAAAGAATGGAAACCAAAGGAAATCATAAAATAAAGCATGTATGTGAACTAACATTATCTAAGTTCTTCACTATACATCCAAAGCACGAGCAAATAGTGTGAAAGTCATAAAACACGTTTTTCAACAAGCTCGTCTGAAGAGATTTTATACTTCCCTGTATAAGACGACGAACTGGGAGCAATTGGTAAGTAATATAAGGTTGAGTCATATAACATTCTCTTCGTATGGATGTTCTCTACAACATATCAAAATTTCATATCAGTTGGGTAGACGAGTGAAGATATGTGGCCAAAACATTGGACTACATGCCGGCTGGAAAATTTCTGAAAGTCTCTTGGAAGTTTACTGTTTCACTGGTTTCGACCGCTAAACGTGCTCAAAACTTAAAAATATTCTTCAACAAAGCTTGGAAATTTCCTGGGCATAAGGATACATGGGTAGATCGCGAAAATCCAACATCGGATGAAGATTTTACGGCGTTTTTGCTAAAAGGCTGAGTTCTGAATTTTCTGGTGACGTATTTCGGTAAAACTTTTCACTTATTCATGAGAATTCTCATTCATTCATCAACAAATCATCAAATATACTTCTATTAAGAGAATACAAAATGGATACTTACTTGAGGGGCTTCCAAATCATTCGAAGGATTAATATGATCGACATCAACATTGGTAGCACCATTACCTTCATTCGGTCCTAATTCTTGAGGATTTTCTTTCTCACCACCATTCGAAGACGAATGAACATCAAGGCCATGTTGGTCTTCCACGGCAATCTCCTCATGGATGTATTGGAAACAATCATTATTATTTCACTCAAGGAGTATCATGATTGATTATGCGAAGGAATACTTACATCTATTTTATCTTCATTGCTAGACTCATGAGTTGTCGGCTGAACAAGATGGAGACCGTCAATACTTGATGGATCAAAATTCTGGAACAACAACAAACATTGGTTTCACAATCCTAATTATGCGGATAAAGAAAAGTCACGGTTGAGGGAATATTAAAAACTCACCAGGGAAGACTGGGGACTGCACATTATTCGGTATCATCTGATAATTCCTCCTACTTCTGCCTTCTCCACCCTGGGGACTTTCTTGTACCTGTGAGAAGTCTACCTGAATTCGAGATCTCACAACATGGTCATCCTACAATAAAGTTAATGGAATAGTTAATGTGCGATTATCAAGTCTTTGCTAAAATCATAAGGAGGATATTTACATGTGAACATTCTGGAGGAGTTTTTCTTTTATCACCACTAGAAAGATGATTCAATCTTGGTCGATCAGAAATCATGCCAGCAAAAGGAAACTCTCGTACTAGGGACTTAACATCCATCGCGAAATCATATAAACGCTCAAGTTGTCGACGCCAGAAGTCTATATAACTTGGAGTTGCATAGGTGTCTCGGTCGGAAAAAGGAAACAAGTAATCATTTCCTTCCACATGTGTGCAATCTAAATGAGCCTTCAGATTTTCAACCAATGGCTTATTCATTCGATGACCTGGAGAACACTGATCGAGATCCATTTGTCGAGCTGCTCTGTCAATGTTGTATTCTTCCACTTGGAGATTTTCGTGCATTACTGACACTAAATAACCAAGAGTGCAACTCAGTATAAAAGATTTCTCTCCATCACTCAGACAGGTGCTAGATTTCAACGTGGCATTTTATTCAGCAGCATTGAAAATGATCAATTGTGAGAAGAGAGGAGGAACCGACACCCAGGGGCGAAAGTTAAACTCAGGCTCGATGTCCAAAACGCTGGTGAGACGTGCCTTGTGTCTTGGTTGCTTTGTAGACCAATGCATAATCCTGGAATTATCTTTCTCAAGGAAAGCATGACGAGTGTCAACATTCGGTCCTTGAAAGACACTACGAGGAATTATAGCATAATTCTCAAAGTGCTCCCGCACCAAAGCTTGGAGAAACATCATATTGGCATATGTTTCAACTTTCATGAAGCCGTTAGAAACACTGGAGTCTATCACTAAGGAGTCTAAATTGGAAAAAAACGAACCCAAGAACAGACTATCGATAGGAAGTTTCTCACCTTTAGCCATTTTAACAGCAAAAGGAATCACAAACGGCTTCAAAAAATGTCCACTATCCTCAGGAACGTCTCTGGAGAGCCACGAGCATAAGAAGGTATCAATGGTTAATGTACCATCAACAGGTTCTTCAGGAATTTTATCTCTCGGCCACCAGTGCTTCAACCATCGAGCATAGCAAAATTTGGGTGACTTGTTGAAATCATGCATCATAGGTTTCAAAACGTCGGATATTGCAGTTTCCTCGGCTGAAAGCTCTTCAGGGAAATTACCAGTAATTGGAAGGTGCAATAAAGCGACTACATCTTCTAAGGTGGTGACGAATTCTCCGCATCTGCATATGAAAGTATGAGTAGAAATGCACCAACAAGCAAGCAAAGCCACCATACCTCGTATATCATGATGGATGACTAACTTTCCAGCTGTTTGAATGGCTCGTGTCACCTGTGCACGATCCAACATTTCCCTTACACGGCTATGACCACGCATATGTCTTGACCATCCAGAAAAATCCGTCAAAGGATTTCTGTAAAGCTTGAACTCCACATGTGAAGCCGAATAGTGTTTCCCTTGCAAACAGAACCGAATTATCGCTTGAGGAGATACCAATTTGTTATGAATAGTGCTCCTGGGATTTATGAGGAGCCGAAACGAGGAACCTGAGGGACGTACTTCGGGTCTATACAGAAACACAAAGAACTTATCTTCAGCATTCAAAATGTTCTTAATTCTAGGAGTTTCTTCTTCTTCTCTAGAATTCCCAGAACCATCATCGCTAGAAGACGCATCTCCAGAAGCATCCTCTCTAGAAATATCATCTCCGGAAACGTCATCATGGGAATCAGTCATATTTTGCAAAGTTGATGAGACGTCCATATACAAATTTCATCAACACAATGGAATTAAAACACGACAGAAAAATTAGAATGCTCACATCAGCGTCTACAAAAATGGTAATTCTTAACTCTTACCTATTTACGGTTTCACTAGCTATAGTGATAATAACAAAAAACTTCGAAAACTTGCTCACTCATTCAAAACTGTGAAGACGAGCAAAAAATTAATTATTTAAAGTTGACACATGACTTTTCACGAAATTCTGAATAATTCACGAAAACTCCTATCATATGAACGATTCACATGATTTCCGCCATGTGAGCAACTCTCACTGGGTGAACATTTGTTGGTTTTTGTGCATACACTGACAAATCAAAAAATCCATACAAACAACATTTTATCAAAAATTGTTTACTTCTAGCAATTGATGTAAACTTGATTTTACATGAATTTTACATAAAAAAAAGATAAAATAAATAAGTCACGTAAATTAAAAAAAATTATTATTATTTTCGTGAGATAATAACTCACGTAAACTCAAAAAAAAAACGTGATTTATTGTAAAAAAACTTACGTGATTTATTGTAAAAAAATTACGTGATTTATTGTAAAAAAAAGAAAAAATTGTTTTGTTTTTCTCAAACAAGCATTCGTCTATAAAATGAGGGTCTTTCCTATCTTTGTGAAGGTCCACATATTCCAATTAGATTTTGAAAGTTCACAAACAAATTTTTTTCATAAAGTGCAGGTCTATTTCAAAAAATATCTTAGGATTATTGTTTATTACTTTAACTACGAACGTACGTTTCCTAAGGTATTTGTGTGAAAGTTCACACTTTGAAATTAAAATTTTGATTTTCATGAAACCTCATAAACAAAAATTTCTCTACTGCAACTAAATCATGTCTATTCAAAAATATATACATCTCTTTCATGTTGGGATTATTGATCGTTTCCTAAACCGACGGACGATGTTTGTTAAAAACAGGTTTTTCATAAACCTACGCATACATGCATACATGGAATTTTATTTTGAACAACTCATGAATGAATAGAAAAAAAAAATCTCACCTGGTCGGTGTCGGCCGGTGATCGGGAATGCCGGCGGCAGCTTTCCGGCGAAATTTTTCTCCTCCTTCCTTGCTCGGACGTGAAGAGATCATGGGAGGGGGGGGGGGGGGGGGGGTGGTCCATCAGCTTAGAAAAAAAAATTAAAAATTTTAGGGTCTTTTCCCTTTTATATCAATGTTATCCCCAAAACCTAATAAAACAAGGATTTCATTTTTTGGGCTCGGGCCCGTAAACGCTAAATCGACCAAAACTGGACCTCTAATCGCCCAAGTCATCAGTGCTTCATCTCTCCGTGCTCCCGGGATGACACTCTATCATACTGTCAGGGTCCTTACCTGATAATTTGCTCGTACATGACACCATTGGAACAAATCGAGGATTCTGAGAATACCTTTGTGCGACTGAGCTCAACATCTCGTCAACTGGAAAATCACCATATAATGCTTACTGCGGAACGTGACCGTCCCTCACTAAGCAGGGGACTTAATGTTGATGGTGGATTTTCGACAAAGGTCAAAATCGTAAAATCATTATACTACATGTTTCTGACCCGGCTTCAGGAACACATGTGACGATTCATGATTTACGATCCGTGAACCGTTTCACGATCTCTGACTGAGTGAGCATTCCTCTCAGATCCATGATGAACATGTTTCTCGAAAGGCCTTCCCGGCTGAGCGTTCGATGCTGCACATTTCATCATGCCCTCTATGTAGAATAACATGATTGGGCGGTCCTTTGGACATAATTGTTTGTCGGAGGGCTTAACGCCTTCAGGACGTCGACGATACTCGTTGTTCCCTGACTATGTAGAGAGACCGTGTATAGATTCAGGCGGATCTCTGGACATAATTATTTTATGGAGGGCTAAACTCCTTCAGGACGTCGACACTGCACGTTGTTCCCTGTCTATGCACCTTTCAAAATGAGTATGATGCTTCAACTATCTCATATCTCGATTCTACAATAGATTAATTTTATCGTGACATTCATCCACTGAATTCCTAGAAAATAATCTATTTTATCTCATTACTTCGTTACATGGCTGATCCACAGCTGATTTCATGGATTATTCAGATAACCAATTTATCTCATTACTCTGTGTTAGAGCACTGCTCGGTCGAACTCGCATGCGTTGCTATCTCAAGCATGTTTGTCAATGTTAGTGATGAAAACTATAAGTCTTGATTTCTATCCTATTTATAGATGTCTCGGACTAGGACATAGATTGTGTAGTTGATCTTAGTTTTCACGGAGTTCATCATTGGAAGATGAAGAACTACTAAGGGGAGCTTGTGGAACTTCTTCAACAAAAGGTATATGGAGACTTGAACTCATCTATCACTTAGAAAGTCTATTTCTACTATCTCCTATATTGAGACCTAAGTCGTGTTACGATATATTTTTCTCTATACACATTTGAGATTTCGAGCTGAGTATATCCCGCTTACATATTTCTCGAAATATGTGTTTGTAAGCTTTCGCTTCGACCAAGTTCATCTTATATCATGAGAAAATTTCCGAGTAACATCTTTGGTTTGTGTGATGCAATCATTTGATGTAGACTTGGAATATTTCGATAATGATTATTTCAATATCTTGAAAATTGCTTTGATGCTAATAGTATGTGAAAACAGCTATTATCATTATAGAAGAATGTTTCAATGATCGAAATAAAGAGTTTAGAATCTTGTAACCATCTTTGGATATAAGCATAGTGTGTTCGCACATTAGTGTATAAGTCCAAAACCGGGAACCTAAAGTATGCATACTTGTGTCTATACAAAAAGGTTGTATGAGACTGGGTAAGTATGCATTCCCGAACGCATACTGGCGGAAGTTCACGTCCGTGGATTTCTGCTGAATTTGAAATCCAAAACCAAACTCATCCAGTTACCTAAAGTACGCGTACCCGTACGCATACTGGCGAAAAGTTCACGTCCGTGAATTTCTGCTGAGTTTGAAAACTAAAACAAACTCAAATACGGTTACTTAAGTACGCATACTTAAGTAGGTTACTTAAGTACGCATACTTAAGTAGGTTACTTTCTAAAATCGGTTGTACATGAACCTAAACATTTATCAATAAGGAATGCAATCTTTGCAAACTGTGGCTATAATATTCATGTATTGATTCGAGTGAATCAAACGATTTTACTTCAATTGGGTTCTTGTATAATTCTATGAGAATATAGCAATTGAACAACTCTTTAACTAGTTTTATTTGAGTCATTTGAACTAGTTATGGTTGAGATGAATAAGGTTGATATGAGAGTAATCATATGGCTAACATTGGTTAGTTATTTGTGAACCAACATGGTGTACACGGTTAGGTACGGCTACATAAACCTAAATGAGGGTACATTTAATTTGTGTGTAACAATCTAAGTTCGATCTAACGGTTGAAAGATATTAGCTTGGTTGAATCAGGTTTTTCATCTAACGGTGAATATTGAATGCTTTGTTACCAAGGTAACTTGGATTGCAAACCCTGATTTGAAAACTATATAAAGGATAACTCTATCAACTGGGAAACCTAATCCCCACACCTCCTGTGTGTTACTAGTTGCATAACTAGAGTCGATTCTCCTTTAACCTTAGGTTTCTTCTCGAGACCCTGTAGGTTAACGACTTGAAGACTTCATTGGAATTGTGAAGCCAGACCCAACTATTATCTTTGTAGTTGCGTGATCTGATCTTGCTGTTTTTATCGTGATTGAGTGCAATCGTAAGATTGTCTTGAGATTTATATCTCTGATAGGCAAGATAGAAAAGTAATCACAAACACCTTCGTCTCATCGTTTGTGATTCCACAATATCTTGTTTCACTAGTCGATTAAGATTATTGTGAGGTGATTGATAATAATAGGCTGTTCTTCGGGAATATAAGTCTAGTTTATCAATTGGTTCCTGTTCACCTTGATTTATCAAAAGACGGAACAAAAACTCTTGGGTATTTCTGTGGGAGACATATTTATTCAATCCTATAGACTTTTATGTGTGAGATAAATTTGTCTATCAAGTCTTCGACTTTGGGTCGTAGCAACTCTTAGTTGTGGGTGAAATCAGCTAAGGGAATCAAGTGCATAGTATCCTGATGGGATCAGAGACGTAAGGAGCGCAACTGTACCTTGAATCAGTGTGAGATTGATTATGGTTCAACTGCAGTCCAGTCTGAAGTTAATTGGTAGTAGGCTAGAGTCTGTAGCGGCTTAATACAATGTGGTGTTCAATCTGGACTAGGTCCCGGGGTTTTTTCTGCATTTGAGGTTTCCTCATTAACAAAATTCTGGTGTCTGTGTTATTTCTTTTCCGCATTTTATTTTGTTTTATAATTGAAATATCACAAGTTGTCCGGTAAGATCAATCAATTAGAATATCCAACCTTGGGTTGTTGATTTACAATTATTGACACTTGAACATTGGTCTTTGGTATCGTTCAAGTTACTCCTCTTATATTCAATCGGGCTCGCAGATTTCTATTTGCTGATTGCGGATTGAATTAAGAGTTAGAGATATTAAACTCTTTTATATACTCTATTCTATATTGAGTCTGACTGTCTAGTTGATTCTATAGAAAGTGTATTGGAGTAAGTCCTCTCATATTTCCAAACGAATTGTTGGGTGTGGTTATTAGACCCCCGCATTTTCACTCCGTTCCCAGAATTCCCCGACTGGATTTCATGGTTTAGTAATAGATGCACAATTCATAATTATTGCTCCGTTCATGAATCATTCTTCGCTGAATTTCATGAATTAGTAATAATTACTCAACAATCTGGCGTTTGGACTATCACCGAGTAAGCCGTAATAAAATAGTGCAAGTGTACTCAACAATGATGCACGAACGAGCACCCAAAAGCATGAACGAGCATTCGAAAGATATGGACAAACGAGGAATCCTACACAAAATAGGAGAGAAGAAATAATAATAAAAAGAGGCGCCTATGGGCCAGCTCCCCCCCCACGCTTCTTCCTTTATTTTTTTATTCTATTATTTTATTTTCATGATCTCATGAAGACTCCTTTATTCGATCAAATTTCCTTGTTTGAGCAAAACTCACGGTTTCTCCATATTTTCACGGTTTCATAAAAAATGATAAAAATAGGGAAAGGTGTCACGGGATCGGGCTACCTAGCCGCCCGGTCATGCCCTAGCCATGGCAGGTCCCACACCTTTCAATCCCTTGTTTTCATAATTATTATTTCTCTCATCTCATGAAACTCCTCCGTTTGAGCAAAAACCCTGGTTTTTCTATATTTTCTCAAATATTGCTCAAACCATGAAAAAGCCAAAAAGTCAAATGGTCACATGACCGACTAAGCTATTCACGAAAAATATTAAAATACTATTATTTTAATATTCTCAAAATATTGATCAAACGAGCAAAGTTCTACTTGCTCATTCGAGCAAAATCGAGAATTTCAGTCAAAGATCAAACTCTTATGAAAATCCAAGATATTGCTCAAACGCACAACAGAAGATACCAAAACTCTCAGGCCTGAGACAAGGACATTAAGGTGACACGGGCATGCTTCCTTGACCGACCAAGACCGGCCCTAGGGCTTGCAAGGAGCCGGTCCCACACATCTTTATGATTTTGACCTAATTTGCTCAATTGCTCATATTGGGTTCAAACTCTTTCCAACCGACTTGGAATTTGCTCAAACGACCATCAGCTGGTCCCACGACCACCAAGGGATAGTCTCATGCCCACTTGGTCGGTCCCTCACTTTTCCATAATTAGGTTTTATCACCCAATGCTCAATTGGGCACTATTTCAATAAATGATTAAATCTGCATTTAATCATCATCCTCCAACCAGTCAACAAAGGACTCTGGTGCGCGCTCATTCGAGCACTTGGGCACATGGTCGTCCATCATCCCATGTGGTCGGTCCCTCTTTCACTTAGTGACTTATTTTCAGTAATTCATCAATTGACGAACAACTGATCAAAAATTAGGGTTTCGAACAAATGCTCTGCAAATCACGATTTTGAGCAATTTGAAACACTAATAAATTTATGTTGACTCAACAATCAACATCTGGATTAATTATATAATATTTGGTAGGCTACCAATATTTTAATTAATATTTTATTGGGTCACGTTACCAATAATTCATCGAATTGAGAAATACCTGCTCAGTTGCTCGAATATTGATCCTACTGTCAATATTCAGTAATTTTTCGAATTGAGCAATACTTGCTCAGTTTTTCGAATATTGATCATACTGTCAATATTCAGTAATTTGTCGAATTGAGCAATACTTACTCAATTTTTCGAATATTGATCCAACTATCAATATTCAGTAATTTATCGAATTGAGCAATACTCGTTCAGTTGCTCGAATATTGATCTAACAATCAATATTCCGCCGAGTATTACTCAATATTCAACAATTCGTCGAATTTACAATATTTTCTCAGACGAGCAATATCAACATCATTCAAGAACTATAACATGTTTAATCCATGAATCACTGAGCATTCGTCAATCATGCTCAATTCAACAAAACTTAGACTTATTGTCTAATCAAGTCAACGACTAACTAATCAAATACACGTCTGCTTTGCAGACTCCATGATGTGATTTTTAATTTGTTGTTGTAGTAATAAGATTCGGACTCTAAGACTTGTGAAGATTAAATTTAAAGATTTAATAAAAAAGAGAGTTACTGGGACTAGGAGTTCACCGAATTCATAACATAGGGCTCAATTATTTATTCTCGATAAATATAGCTCAATAAATAAAACAACATGGACTCTTATTTTTGCCAAGGTAGATTCTCAAAATATTAGTTATAAATCGTAAGCATGGGACATCAAACATTTAAGCAAGCATGACCCGTCAAATAAAATGATAACTAATTAATTCAGATCATAATTCTATTTTAATTAGTGCAAAAGTCAAGTAGAGAATAAAATAAATTCACCCATGTACGAAATTCGTCTTCCTCCGTCGACCCAGTGTCGGGGTTTAGCTTTTCATGATAAAAACACACTCAAAAATATAATCCATAGCTCAAATGGTGTTTTTATTAGAGAAAACTAATAATACAATGAGTCTGCAACGCTGTAATCTCCTTACAGAAGTCACCGTTACAAGAGATGTTGCAAATTTAAAATAAGCATGCCAAACTGACTGTTACGAGTACTGTTTATAAACGACAGTTCTCTGTGATAGTTAGTGGACGTCAAATGTTCTTCTTCATTTCTGCAGCAGCAGAGAAATCTGCTCTGCAACTCTCTATTCTTCACCCCTATCACTCGATGCCCCTTCTCTGCTGCCAAGCACACTATTTATACTAAACAGGTCGACAGAATCCTTGTAATAACTCCATATATTCTCAATTTACTTCACTGCATGTTACGAGATTTTATTTCCATTCATTTCTTTCTCACGCACTCATGTTTCTATAAAGTCTCAATATTTATCTTCTACACGTTCCTGTTGCAGCTTATCACACTCCAAACACACCCAGTACACGTCTAAATCCCATACAATCCCGTGAATAACTCCACACTTCATTGTTTTATCAACTACTTCCTTTTTTGTATCTTTACGTGTCCCGAGTCATCACATCTCTCCCAGTCAATGCAGAATGAAAACCCAAGACGATATCTTTTCCAATCATCCCGTATCTTACAAAATTAACACCAACAGAATCCCGTGTAGCATTCAAACTCCGTTTCACTTCAATCCCGCGACTCCAACCCACATTTTTCGATTATAATACCATTACCACTCTGTTCAGTCAAAACAGGATATTCCAAGTCAATCCCAGCAATTTAATCTCGCCTAAACTCTCTGATATTCTTCACAGAAACTGCCGGATTGTGACGAGAAAACCCGTAACTCCCTGTTTCCTTCTCTCCGACGATATAGCCCAAGTGAATCGATTTTAATGGACTTACCAGCCCTTTTATCTCTCACAAACCCATCCCATCAAATCCAGCCATTGAGTCTCACTCAAACTCCTCTAGAATCAAAACCCTAACCCTGGCAGTTCAAAACCAGCTTTCCCGCCTCTGTTATTTAAATGAAGAAGATGAGATGCCCCCTATCCTGAAATGGGATGCGAATAGTAGGTACCCTGGGGTGCCTTTAAAATTAATGCGGGTGGCTTTAGTAAATTTCAGTGGTGCCTTTAACATTTTTGGGAGGTGCCTCGAGTACTTTTTCTCGGTGTCTTTAACACACTTCTGGGTTCCTTTAGTAATTTTCTCCGGGGATCCAACTACCACTTTTCGACCAATTATTCACCGCAAGAACTTATTTCCTAAAAAAGACATAAAACAAGATAATTAGTGATAAAATGAGTCATAACTAATGTAGTTATGGGTGAAAATGCGTCGCACTTTCGTGCTCATCACTCCACGTTCGTGAGACATCAATCACGTCACACGGGGGATAACAATTAGAGTTTTGGTCTGGCAGCCTACAACACATGTGTTCATCCAAGATGAGAAATGTGAGTAAGTCGTGCAAACGGTTGAGGGAGTTAGCAAAGTAGTGGGTTGACGATCGACCAAGTCTCCACACGACATGGAACTGATTTTACCACGATCTCTCACTTTCCCACTCTTTCACTCAAGAAACCGTCACACTTACTGGGATCAATGTGTTCACTATTCTGACCATATAAATAAATTCTGAATCGATAACTGAGAACAACATTCTTCTACACAGAATTCTCTCGATCGAAACTCATTTACACAGTTTACATACTTGCAGAAACCTTCAACACATCCACAATCCTTGATCATCATTGATCCCACAATTCTCAGCTTCCCTCCTACAGATCAACCCATCTCCCTCTTTGTGACCGAATTGACTCTGCAACGACCATTGACTTGGTTTAGGACGGAGTCCTACAGATTGATCTCTCGAACTCAAAGCACTCCCGTGCAGTGCATCTATGTGAGGTTAAGTAGTTTTCTCAGTTGAGGAGTCTCGTCCGAACCGTCATCTCTTCACTTTCCTAAAAAAAACCAGCAAATCGTTTTCCCCCATCTACAGTTGGTCTTAGGTATAATTCAACTACGTCAAATCCAGGCCAGAACCCCTCAAATGGTAATGTTCCTCACGTTCCTTCGAGCAATTCTGGTTACAATGAACTTTCATATTTTACTACCCCCTTTGTCTCTGTTGATTCAATCGATGGGGAAATCCCAACTCTGGCTGAACTAGCGCGGAGACAAGAAATTTTGTCAAGAAATGTGACCGGCTTAAAGGAGAAATTGACAACCTGTTCACCTGCCTGATACACGTGACAAGAATTTTGGGAGCAGAAATGGTGGAACGTCCAAATCTCTCGACGAATGATCGTCATAAAGTCAACAGTTTCACTACCAATCAGAAGTCGGTGGACCATGAAGCAGCTTTTCTAGTAGAAAGTTTATGCGAACTTCTACACCTCTCAAAGGATCAACAAACAGAGACATTTGATTCAATCAACCAGATAGCTCTAGATACACGTTTGGCTCCTTCGCATCCAGAAATATCAAAAGCACCAGGGATGTCCGTTAACAATGTTACGTTTACTGAGGACGACATGATGGCAGAAGAGGGTCATAACAGAGCCATGCATGTTACTGCAAGCATTAAGAATTCAAAAGGTCTCTCATCGATACGGGAGCATCCTCGAATGTTATTACGCTTAAAACTCTCAGGACATCCAAGGTTCGACCAAAAAAAGTTGTGCGGCAGCCTACCATGATGTCAGATTTCGAAGGAAACCAAACCAGCACGTATGAGTACATCAATCTGAATCTATCAGTAGGACCTGTCCAGTCAAAAGTAAAGTTCGAAGTAATAGAGAGGGAGCCGGACTACCACATGATACTGGGAAGACCATGGCTTCATGATAATAAGATCATCCCCTCAACGTATCACCAATGCCTGAAAACTATCTTGAATAAAGAAGTTATTCGCATTCCTGCGTCATTGTTTTCTTATGCACCAATTTGTGGCGTGGAACTGTTTGAGCCAAAGGAAAATTCACGAGATTCATCAAACAAGGTTTACTGCACTCCACTCCCCACATGGGCGTCTATCGAGGAGGAAGACCGGCTTGCATCGCTGAATAGAGAGACCAGGTCTCGCAGAACGCCTCTGCTGACATGACACGCTAATCCTTCTTCATCAAGCAAAAGATTAGCTCGTCCTCATACAAATAGGGGACGGACTTTTGTGGCGAGTCGTGACCAGAAAGGGAAAACTGTATACCGGCGCCGTTGTTAACAATTAACATGGGGGCCTATTGCTCAGTCTCTCTGCCCAATGGAATGCAACAATAACGACAAGCTGCAAGAAGAAGTACCAGATGCTCCATGGCAGTTGTAGGATGGCATCGAATCCATAACCGATGAACTCGAAATCGTCAACTCGGGAATGAAGACTCTCCAAGGCCTATCTCCATCAGTTCGGCTCTATGTGCAGACGAACACACAAAACTTGTGAATCTTCTTAAGGAGTATCAAGACATATTCGCATGGATATATGAGGAAATTCCCGGCTTGGATGAAAAACTGGTCACTCATCGTCTACATATAATACATGGATCCAAGCCAGTCAAACAATCTCCAAGGCAGTTTAGACACGATGTTGAGGAACAAATCAAGACTGATATTCAGAAGCTATTAGCCGTTGGATTCATCAAAGCCCATTCACCATCCTACCTAGTTATCCAACGTGGTTCTCGTAAAGAAAAAAAGCATCCAAATTAGGTGTTGTGTTGATTTTAGAGATCTGAAAAAATGCTGCCCTAAGGATGATTTTCCCCTTCCCAACATCGATTTGCTAGTAGACGCTACCAGCGGACATGGTATGTTCTCTTTCATGGATGGGTACAGCGGCTAAAACCAGATAAGGATGTATGAGCATTACGCAAATACGACAGTTTTTCGAAACTCTCTCGGAATCTTTTTTTATATTCTGATGCCTTTTGGTTTGAAAAATGCTGGTGCTACCTACCAACGCGCCATGAATGCGATTTTCATGACATGATGCACACACAAGTTGAAGATTATGTAGATGAAATAGTAGTCAAATCAAAAACTCGAGCGGCCCACACAGATGTTGTGCGGAAAGTGTTCGAAAGGTGCCGTGAATACAAACTGAAGATGAACCCTTTGAAATGTGCTTTTGGGGTCTCTTCTGGAAAATTTCTGGTATTTCAAGTAACTGCTGAAGGAATCAAGGTAGCTCTGGCCAAGACTCAAGCCATCCTCACGATGCCTCCTCCGCAAACTGTGAAAAAACTCCAAAGCTTCATGGGCAAAGTAAACTACATTCAACGTTTTATACCTGGATTACACAGCTTATCACTTCATTCACCCCCTTTCTGAAAAAGGAAGCAATAGCTTTGTTTGGGCCACGCAGCAACAAGAATCCTTTCGGAAGATTCAACAAATATTGTCATCACCGGCCATTATGAAATCTCCCGTACAAGGGAGACTGTTGTGCCTCTACACCGCTTCCAGCGATGCTGCTGTTGGTGCCCTCCTTGCTCAAGAAGATGATGAAGGCATTGAACACCATATATACTACTTCAGTCGTAGTTTAATAGATATTGAACTCAGGTATCCTTAGGCAGAAAAGGCGTGTCTAGCCCTAATTCACGCTATTCAGAAATTCAAACACTATTTGTTGTCAAACAAAGTAGTGCTAATAGCTAAAGCTGATCTTGTCAAGTTCTTGCTCTCAAAACCGGCCTTGATAAGAAGGTCGGCCAAATGGTTACTCCAAATGTCGGATCTCGATATAACATGCACTCCTCCGTGGGCTATTAAAGGACAAGCAGTAGCAGATCTGCTAGCAGCATTCCGGGGAGAAGGTACTACTGCACTACATGAAGATCTCCCCAGGGAGTTTCCATAAATCTCTTTTGTCAAAGAGGAAGCGTGGCTACTGTATTTCGATGAATCTTCTACCCCTAGCAGTAATACCGAGGGAGCAGGTGTAGTTCCAGTGTCTCCAACTGGTGAAGTCTTTTCGCATTCTTTCAAGCTGAACTTTCAGTGCACCAAAAATTCAGCAGAATACGAAGCTTTCCTCATAGGATTGTTGCTAGCCAAACAAGCAGGAGCCACACATCTAGAAGTAAGATACGACTCTAAACTACTGGTCAAACAGATAAATGGAGTATACTCGCCCAAAGAGATAACACTGCCCCCCTATAGATTCTGAGGCGCAAAAACTATTGAGCTACTTTGCTGATGCAACTATAACCCATATCGGCCGCAATAGCAATAAACACGTCGATTGCTTAGCTACATTAGCTTCAAAACTGCAATTCGAAGTTCTGGAAGAGACTTCGACAGTGAGGAGGTGGACCGTGGCATCAATGTGGCTTTTACAGTCCAAAGATACCGAAGCTAGTGAATGTAGAACCTCGATTATTCAAGAGCTTAATAGTTCGCTTTCCCGGGAAAAGGTTAGTCTCAAAACCCTATAAAACTTCTTCATGCTTCACGAAGTGTTATACCATCGAAACCCAGATGGATCCCTGTCAAGATGTCTTCGAGACGAAAAAGCACAACTACAACTTAATCGTATTCACGGCGAGATCTATGGACAAACGTTAATGTTGACTCTTTACCGACGTCTTCAATGCCTTGGATACAACTGTCCGGATATGGAGACCCAATCTCGATCACTCCAAGGATCTTGCTCCAGTTGTCAAGCGCCACCACATCAATTGGAGGTATTTAACGTTGGCTATGTTGGGTACAGGCGAGAACCATACATCAACTATGCCAACAAGAAATCCTATATCGCAAAAGTTTTGGAGGCAATCTGATACGATTTTTGGCAAAATCTGAAATCCCGATTATATTAAAATAAACGCATGAAGGCGAACACCAAGGAAAGAAGAAGTTGTTCCTCCAAGTGCACGAATGGTATTACTGGCCAACTATGGAGGATGATGCAGCGACGTTCGTTCAGAAATGCCATGAATGTCAGACCCACGGGAATCTCATACACGTGCCTTGCACCCCGCTTCATTCAGTAAGTAGTTCATGGCCTTTATACAGCTGTGGACTTGATATTATTGGGAAAATGAATCCACCATCATCAAAACAACATGATTATATCATAACCGCGACATAATACTTTACCAAATGGGTTGAATCCATTCCTCTTCAGGGAACCACTGGAGCGACAATTGCAGCATTTATTAAGGAATACATCATTTGTCGGTTTGGCGTCCCTAAACACATCATTACTGGTAATGGTACTCCCTTTTCCTACAAGCAAGTACGAGAATTTCTCGATGAATATGGAATTAAGCAAGTCCTCTCTAATCCTTATTACCCTCAAGGGAATGGGCAAGCCTAAAGCACCAACAAAACTCTGATTCAAATTCTCAGTCGAACAGTGCATGATAATCCCAAGACGTGGCACGAACAACTACCAATGACACTGTGGGAATATCAGGCGGCGCCTAGGAGCTCTACTGGCGTTTCTCCTTATTCACTTGTCTATGGCGCAGACGCAATTCTCCCAGCAGAGATTAAAATCCCGTCAGCTAGGATTGCAGCAGCAAGTGGAGTCCAATGGAATGAGGCCGAAGCATCAAGTTCCAGAATTGCGGAGTTGGATACTCTGTACTCCAGGAGAGTTAAAGAAAAATAATATGCTCAAGCATACAGAAATAGGATCTCCAGAGCATACGATAAAGCTATAAAACCACGAGTTTTTAAAATGGGAGATCTGGTGTTAAATACCGCTAAGCACATTCAACAAGACATGTCCGCACCAAAGTTTTCTCCAAAATGGGAAGGTCCCTACGTGATCGGATACTACAAGATTGTAAAGGATGATGGAGGTAAATTGGAAGCAGTCATCAACGAAAAGTGGCCCAAGGCATACTACGCCTGACCATTATTCCATCCCTTTTTGTCTCACGACACGACAATAAGGCATTTTTCATTCTTCTCATATCTGAGTTATCAAGTTCTTCATTAGTTAAAGCATATTAATGTAAACTCCATTCTCTTACCAAAACCCAATGCAATTCATTTTTCAAAGCAATGTTCAACCCCCCCCCCCCCCCCAAAAAAAAGACAATCAAACGTTATTATGCATACTTATTCAAAACAATAAAATATAAGTACGGCTCAGAAAAGGCCATCCAACAAGTTGTAGTCCCTTGAAAGCATCATTTTCAGCCTATCCTGATACCTTTCAGTCCTACTCTTCAAGTTTTGGATCGCCTGTTCCACCTTCTCAGATTCCGCAGCCAGGGCCTTTTCCTCTTCCAAGATAGCTTTCGCAGCAGAAACGACATTGGTGATAATACCAGCTCGATAAAATTTGATAATATCAAGGCGTTGCCGCAACCATCTCACGTTGAACTCCATGGATTCACAGGTAGATATCATGTTTTCCCACTTTTCAACAGTTGATTCAGCAACATCACGTATGGATGTACCTTCCATCTCGGCGACCATGGGTATGAGACAGTTCACCGTGGTAACCAAAGTAGACGAACAATGTCGCACCACGTTCCTGGTTGCAATGTAGTCGTACCTTCTCCATATTTTTGTGTACAAAGGCACGAACTCCTTCCGCATTAAGAATCCGGCAACATCCTGGTAACTAGAAGATAAACATCTCATATGAATATAAAATGGTAAGCTTGTATTGGGGTACTCGTAGGAGGAGACACCCAAATCAGCGTCTTCCAGGTCCGCAGCAGTATGCGTGTTTGAGCTTGAAGGGAGAGGAGTGGTTAAATCATCATCGTCAACCGCCGTTACACATGCTCCAGCAGAATACCTCTACAAGAAAGAAGAAAGAGGGAGAACCTTTACCTACCGGCCATGGAAAACAATCACATATTCAACAGTAAAAAAAATATACCGGTATGATATTCTTGACTTGAATGATCCGAACAGGGTAATCGTCACAAGGCTCAGGGATTCGTCCACTCTGAAAAAACGATGATTAGACGTCAAAAGAAAAGGACGAATTACCACTTCAAAATAAAGAGATATTTAAAGTCATACTCTGGATACAAGCCACCTGCGTTTGGTGGAAGGATCTGGATGAGTCGAACAAGATGACCCACTTCTGTCTGACATGATGAAAGGATATGGTTCAGCAAGAGAGTCTTTATCCCAAAACGATAAAAGTGTTTTAAGGTTCCTGTATATGTATATACATGGCAGAAACCCTAAAAGGAGACTGAATGACTGCAACAAGATTTATCTGATAAACGAGGATTCAACGCCAACCAAGTCATGCTTCTTGTTGAAACTCTAATTAAAAAACGGGAAAAGACTGCTGGATAGTCAAAGGAAGAATGCATTCAGCCCAGCTCCAGGTCTTGGCATATCATAATCACCATATCTGGAAGATGCAAGGTGGTCTGATTCGTTGTTCCAAATTCAAGGCAGCGGCCACTTCCCTGGTAATATTTATTTACTTTAACTTGATCATTTTATTGCTTGACTGTCACCATCTAGTGCTTACCCCGCAATAGCGTCACTATTACGTGCTAAGTATGAGACTTAATGTTGATGGTGGTTTTCAGTTCAGGGCTAAAATCGTGAAACCCTGTATTTAATGCGCTGCTAGTTGATAAGTAATGAATGCCTAAGCCTCTTCTCTCATATATGTATTGAGAAATTCAATATATCTGTGTATATAAAATTTATTCAGAATGGTGCATGTAGCAACAATCCCAAATATTCTATAAATTTTATCTTGCACCTGCATTATTCACTAATGCATGGCCTGTCTAGTATTTTCTTATGTTGTGTTCCCCAGCCGAACTATCAATATTGGCATGACATGACGATTAATGTGTACTCACAGCGGAGTAGCACGAATCTCCTGTCGGTATTAACATCTGCGTGAAAAAACTGAGGGGCACACATGCTACGTCACTCTCTGATAAAGAGATTTTCTTTGCATCAACACGCTCTTAGTTAAAAGTGCATGGTTGACGCGCTTATATTCCTTAAGAAAAATAAGCCTAGACTGACCATGTCAGTCTTAAAACAATCACGGTCACACGATGTGGCCGGCTAATTCAACAAGCTTATCCTCTTCCTAGCGGAACTAGGCAAATTCCATGATGTCCACCGGTGGGACCAATAATGTCCCAGCCAATAGGAATCCTCTAAATCCGCTGGTAGCATCTGTAATCTCTAGCCAGAACTAGGGTAGTTGCGCTGCAAAAGAGAAACTCCAACGAGTTAAGACCGACCATAACAGTCTCAAAGCCATCGTGTCCGCCCAACTTAGCCAGCCTGGTTGGACGGCTTCGATTGTATTTAGAACGATCAAAGAGGTACCGGTGTGTTCACGATCGAACTACACACGGCAATCCAGGAGTGCATTAAACCGCTTTCCCAAAGTAGGGTGAACGCGCTGTTTTGGAAACCCTAATTTGTGTTGCGGCAGCGTGCTACTGTCGCAAAACGATCACATCCGTCCATCTTTGCCGGCCAAATTGACTGGCTTAGATCCAATTTCAGGCGGCCAATAATATGTCAGCATGTTCGCCGGAAACTCACCTTTGCATATGGCCAATCGTCCTGCTCAAATCAATGTCCAGTGCTTTGGATCGATTAGCCTAAAGAGGGTTGGCCACACAACTTTAAACGCTAAAATTCAATCAACGGCAGTATACAACTGCCGCAAATCATCTCATCCGTACAACTTCGCTAACCTATTCAGACGACTTAAATCTAATTTCAAGTGGCCAACAGGGTGAAGTCGAGATCACCGGCCACCCTTCTCCCATAAGGAGCGATCGGCCAAGCCACGGCTTTCCCAAACAGATCCCAAACGATCGCGCAAAAGGTGGTCGGTCGTGTTGCTAATATATATTTCAATAATTCAACGGAAGCCGTCAACTGCCACAAATCATCTCAGCCACACGAATTAGCTAGCCGATTTAACCGGTCCAGATCTAACCTAGGCCGACCGATAGGATATTAGAATGGCTACCAGCCGCCACTCTCTCATAGAGACCGGACGGCCAATCCCTGGGATGCGCGCGTAGCTCATACCAACTCCCTGAAAGAGGGTGGTCATGCTCCTTTTAAGACATTAAGCTCCGCGACTAACTTAGACGAGCTCTGGAATGACGATGCTTCATAAACAACGATTATTTTCAGCTGCTTGTTTAAAAGCGATGCTTTATATGCATCGATTATAAACGATGTTTTATAAATATTGATTCCAAAAATAAATTTGTTATTTGACCTAAAAGCACTATGTGCTACTTTAAGCGGCAAGTCTCACGACTTACCCATTTACTTGAGACATCAAACATGTCACAAACTGGGGGATGCTCACTAAGGTATCGGTCTGGTGGTTTACAGCGTATGGCGTGCAACGCGCCCATTACAAGAAAGTGTCAGGAAATGGTGGACGGTTAATCGCAGTAAGAGAGTAGTGGGTGTAATGCTGGTCAGTCTTCCCTCGTAAATGGAAACGTGATGGTCACCACTTTTACACAACTCAACTTCTCCACTACTTAATTGTCTCCACTTTCTACGAGATCAGAGTGCGCTCAGTCATGAATTATATAAATAAGTTTTTCAACCTATTTTCGAGAACAACAGAGTTGATCAACACAAGTATTCAGAAAACACCAATAACTGATAGCTTACACTCTGCAATCCAGTTTCACATTTTGATACAAGTTATAAAACAACCACACCTTCATAATTCAACATTCTGATCTCAAACACTTTCTTCATTTCCCTCCCTAATATCAACCCTTCTCTTCACTTTGTGACCGAATTGAATATGGAACGACCGTTTCTTGGTTTAGACCAGAGTCTTACCGATTGATCTCTTGTATCTAAAAGTACTCATGTGCAGTATATTTGTTTAGGGTTTGAATTCATTTCTCATCAACACACCCAAATTTACGAAAAACAGCAGAATCAGTTTTTACCCCAAAATAACAACGAAGATCGGAAAACTACAATTTCTTCTATTTAACGCAATCAGTTCATGATATCACTTATCATCTCTTGGGAAAGGTTTAATATTTTTTATTTCTTCTTTCCATTATTAATTAGGTCGTATATATTATTGTATCAGGTTATTACAAAATTGATACATAAGCTTTTGACTTTGAATCCATTTTGTAATCATCCCCGACCCACAATTTCTTTTGACTCTGAAGACTCTGAATCCATCAAAACCGTGTACCGGCTGAATAACCATAATAAAATCTAGAACATAAAAACTTTGCATCTCAGTTTGATAAAACATTTTTATCGATATGTTTTAATATTGGAATTTCCTATGAACAAACTAGTAAGCTGGGATAGACTCCTCATTCCAATGAGCTTCGGTCAAAAATAACTTATAAGGTAATGTTGTTACTCATAATATCTTTATAGTGTTGTTTTTCCTTATAATGATTTTAGAAACCAGATATTGTTGTATAAAGTTATATATTCTTTGTGGAGATGTAAAAATAACTATCTACCAAATAGAAAAATATTGATAAGTTATGTCATTGTTGTTGATGTTAGTTTTACCTTATACAATAGTACATTTGAAACCGTTTAGTATCCCTTTACAAACTGTTAGGTCCCTAGGAGAATATGGTTTTCCCTTGTATAACAGCCCGTATGACGCAAGATATCCATCGTAAATCATGTTTTTTGACGGATGTAATCCATGATAAAACACCCATTTACTACACCATTTTAAGGATATAGCAACCCAGAGTAGAAACAACACTAGTGTCGTTGCTAAATTTCTATTGCTATTCTCCGTTGCTATATTTTCGCAACAACATATTTCTGTTTCGAATGTAGCAACATCCTTCCCTCGGTTGCGAATAGCAACGAAAAGATGTTCCTGCATGCGAAGCACGCGTGTGGTCGGAAACACTTTGACATTCTTTCTCACCTAAAGTCAAAGTTTGGTCACTCCTCTTCTTTATTTTTCCACCCTTTCATCCTTATCTACTACAGTACTACTACCTCTTCTTTATCCTTAGAGTTTTTTTAGCCATTTCGTTTCTCATCTCCTTGCTCTTTATTATTCTACTCCAGAAGATATTTTCTTCCCTTGATATCAACTAAAGATTCAGTTCATGTCTCGATCTAAATCGATCTTCAGTTGCAGTCTTATATTCGATCTAGTAAGTATTTATCAGTATTATTTTTTCGATTTCAGTTAATAGATTATAGGGTTTCACGATTTTGATTTATGTTAATATATTCTAGGGATTTTGATTTCAGTTTCAAGCAGATTCAGTTAATAGATTCTAGGGATTTTGATTTCAGTTTCAAGCAGCTAATAGAGTAAATACAGGGACTTGGGATTTTGCTTTAAGTTTAAAGCAGCTACTTTAAGTGATGTATGATTTATTTTAGTTACTAAGGTGAAGTAATAGAGTTGGTTTTTGTAATGGCTTGATTAGAAACTTTGCTGGTTAGATCTTAAATGGTACTGTTATTTTCCTTAGTCCTCTCATGGTGATAAATAAGGGGGACTGGAAAAACTACATTTGCTCAACTCCTTTAAGACTTTATAGGGATTACTTAAAGTAGTTCAGTATTTATTTGTTTGGTTGTTTGCTCAAAATTCTGCAAGGATTTTTCTCTTCTTCTGTAAGTGGTGGCCGTGAATAGGTTTTCAAATGATGTCTGGTACACTTAATATTGTTGGTAGATGTATACACTTAACTCTTAGACTCTGGATGTATACTACTTATATAATTTTGTTAAAGTATCCTTGGTCTTGATAGTATAACTTAGTTGTTCAACAATTCTGTACAAATCTGCATATTAGCTTTGTACTGTGTCAGTTTCATTTGCATCTTAGCTGAATTGTATCATGTAGCTTAGTTGTGCATTTGTCAGATTTCACTGTTTCACAGTTTGAATAATATTACCAACTGTATATATCATCAGTAAGTTTTTCCGTATAAAATTGTGATGTTTAGCTCTTCCTTGTCTATCTGTTAATTCTTGTTGTTTCCTGACACCTGCACTTAAACTTTGAAACTGCAAAGCCCGAGCTGTCGATATCTCAGCTGCATTGTGGTACCATTCTGAGATTGCTAAAACTCTCCATTGTGCTAGCTAACTCCTGAGTAGTGTAGGTGTGCGAAGCTGTTGTTTCTTTGTGAAATTTTTTTTTTTTTGCTGTGCTAGCATAACTTAGACTTTGCTTAAGAAAAATATGCATTATGTGTTTGTAGTCTCAGCATCTGTGTCAGTAGCTTTGTTAGTGTCACTACCCTGTAAAAATATCTTTTAGTTTCTCTGTAATATAGCGTCTCCTGATAGTTGCGTCGTTTAGCTGTATTCAGTCCATTTGCTTAATTCTGTAATAGATCATAAATCATTTGTTGATAGTTGCATTACTTAGTAGCATCCCGTGTTTAGGACCTTTTTAGTTTGGCTTTACTAATTTTTTTTAGTACTTGCTCACATTTCTGTCTTCCTACTGTTTTTAGTTTAACTTTGTGTAGTGCCTTTGCAATCTGTAAATTTTCAACATTTGCATCAAATAATCTTTCTTTCAGTAGAATCTTGTCTGTAATTAGAAATTAGTATACGTTAGTGGTAGTGCATAACTTAGATTTTCTTGCTTTTTTGTCAACTGTCATTAGCTTAATTTATTATTAGTTCAGTACAATCTATATAATTTCACGCATTTTGCATTTCTTTTCATTCATCTTCAAACTTTTCTGTAGATGCACGTATTAAATATAACATATTTTAACTTGTTATCATATGTAGTTATTAAGTAGTGATAATCCTGTAACATATCATTGCATATTGTCTTAGTTTGTTTACTTCATTCCGTTAAGTAGTTGCATTTTGTCTTGTGTTCCCACTATTTTTTTTATCTGTACTTGAACTTTAATATTCATTAGTGGTACCGCATAGTTTGCATGATATACAAACGTTTCGTTCCTTTCAGTTCTGTAATTTACCGTTTCATTTTTTGTTGTTGTTGGTAATAGCTTTAAGGTACTTACCTATATACCAATTTTTGCTCTGAAAAGTAGCATTTGTTGATAGATGACATACATAACGTAATTCTAAAATTTGAGAGCGCTTAGTTCTTGTTTCCATTTTCTTTATTAATCTTATGTTTCTTCCATTGGACTTTAAGTTACTTAGAAGGAAAGTAGGTAATATTTTGCCGTAATTGCGTCTCAATTAGCCATCATACTTGAGAGTTAAGTTGAAAAAAACATACATCTTTGACTACATTTTACATGGATGAAATCCTTTTAGTAGAATTGATCTTCTCTTCATTTGAATATGCTATCTCCAGTTTCAGTTTTTCGATTTCTTCTTTCTCTTTCGATTTAAAGGTTTCATATGTCAATCTAACACGAACTTATTTTTTCCATTTTAGGGTTTGTCAAGGTTGAAGAGGCGAACTAATTTGAAGAAAGAACTCTGAAGAACTGAAGAACATAGAAAGGTCTAAGTTTAAATTACTGTAGTTATATGATTACTATTTCTATGAACTAGTAGTGAAGTTGTTTTGATTGTATTTCAATATTGTTTTTGTGAAGTTGTTTTGACTTTGGATGATAATAGAATTCTGAGATTTGGGTGTTTGCTGAACATGAAAACCAAACATGGTAAATAGTATTAGTGATGATTCTGAAAAGCTACTTGTAGCTCATTCTCTCTTCGTTGAGTGGATGTTTCTGTCGTTAACCTAAGGGCTTCGGCAACCCTGCCACTAGGACTAGTTTGTTTAAATTATAAACTTAGGGACTTTTGTAAGTTTGTATGAATTGAACTTAGGAAGTTTTTAAGTACTTTGTATGATCTTGTAAAGTACCGTGTTTGATCTTGTAAAGTTTATTTTGAAGAGTAATATATCATATGATGAGAACAAGAAATGGATGAAGCGAATATATCAAAATAGAATTGGTTAGCAGGTTATTGTGATTCAGTTCATAGTTATAGGTTAGACTTCAAGTGGGAATATCAACTTCATGTAATGGAAACTAGCGGAGTTGATACACTTGAATTCTAACACGTAGCTTTGAAGTTCTGAGTGAAAATAAATCACAATAACTTCATGACCTAGCTCTATTGTTTGGTTTTATTCATTTCATTGATCGAAAATACTGCTGGTTTTGTATTGATGTTGAGTACATATATGGTATGAATTTTCACTTAACAGAGATACTGTCAATATTTAGGATATGTCATCTATGGTTGATAAGGGCTGGATGAAATGTCCCCGTAAATCTTCTTAGTACATATAAGGTGTTAGGTCCTTTATAGAATTTGTTAATAAAAATGGTGATGGAAATACCTTATACTCGTGCCCTTGTGTTAGATGTAAGAATGGTAGAGGATTGGAGCCACTTAGTAAAATTTCATTGCATTTGCTAAAGTATGGTATTCAATCTACGTATACGCCATGGTGTTTTCATGGGGAAAAATTAGAGGTAGAATCACGGTCACATGAGGATAATGCTAGTAATGGCAATTTAGCTGAAAATGTAGGAGATGTAGCTGTCGATCCTGTTATAGGCGTGGGTGATAATTTAGGAGATGCTGCTGAGGATGTTGGTGCTACTATAGGGGTAGATGATAATATTTCATTTGTGCATAAGGAAGACTCTCAGGCAGATTCTTATGCAGTTTTTCATAAGGAAGACTCTCAAGCAGTTGTGCTTAAAAAAAATTCGAATCGTAATGTATCTATGTGAACCGACAATATTAATATAATCAGTTTTTCTTTATGGATGTGTGTGGTTTGGGTTCTGTTGTATTTTTTTGCGCAGGTGACTGCAGTGCAGGTCAATTGAAGTAGTAGCCACCCGGGGGGATATCAATCCCTGGTAAGTACACTTCTTTTGGTTATGCTTATCATATTGAGTTCTATTGGATACTAATCTTCAGTATATAATTTCTTTTGAGGTAATATGTTCTTCGTGATGTTGCTACGGGATTATGTTGTTGCTGGCCTTTCTCCGGTAAGTCTCTGTTGTGATTTTCATTGCTCCCATGAAGCCATTGGGTCTGGTGGGTTTTCATAATTCAAAAAGTTCCTAATTCTTTCATATTTGTGTAATTGGCAGTTTCATTATGTCTATTAACAACAAAATATGAAGATAGATTCAGGTAATGTTACTACTTACTCTTAGATCCAAATTTTCATGTAAAAATTGAAGCTATACATGGGACTTCCAATTTGTGATCGAAATTGTGGAAATTTTGCATTTACTTCATCATCAGTAACATGTCAATCCGTGGATCATCTCCATCTAACCAATTTGTCCTCATAGCTAGCCTAGTGATTTATTGGGATGCACTTGAATGTTTTGATAAAGTCTTATGTATGAGATGAAAGTGTTGGTGGCCTTATAAATTCATTATCTCTTAAATCTTTAGGCATTTGAATTCTTACTAATTTTCATGCTCTCTGGACCAGTATATCTATGCAAGTAGAAAACAAGGGCATTTGCTAACTCTATATGAATCTGTTCTTGTAGGATCCCCATCAGCAGATTGCACTCCTAACAGCGTTCCTGGTAAAGGTGAATAAGGTAAAGGAATTAAGTGTATTCTTGTAAATAAAATACATTTATGCCTTGAACAATGCGTGTGTTAGGGTAAGGGTATGTGTGTGTGGGGTTGGGGAGCCTGGTCAAGGAATGATTGATAGCATCTATAACAATATCTTTATGCTTCATTATTTCGGTTTGCTACATCGAATTGAAAATTTAGACATTACTGTCCATTAATTGTCAACTAATGCGTCTGACACAATAGAGACTGTATTATTGTTCTCTTATTCTCATACATATCCATTTAGTTCACTTATAACATAGTTTGTTGATATTTTGTTTACATGGTTTTGACTTGTGGTTTAGTCTTTTGTTTGTGACATCAATACTGAAACTTCAAGTTGGTTATTATGCAGGTATTTGGGCTTAATTCAAAAAGCAGTACTCTGGTGATATTTTAGAAGCAGTTGAATCTTTGCTGAGGAGATTGGTTAAGCAAGCGGAGTCTGGTGATACTTCTGGTGATATTTAGTCTTTCTTTCCCTGTTTTTCAATGCCTCTGTCAGTTGACACAAACTAGGTTACCCATCCATTTTAAAAACATCAACATAGATCGAATATTGTATGTCAGTCACAACATACATAAGTTTACTTGTGTACATTCAATTGAAGAATCCTTTCTTTTATGATAATATTATCAGTGGTGATTCTCAACTACATTTGTATCAGTTTTGTATTGCCATTGTAGTTTGTATATCTGTGTGGATATTGAATATGGGAAACTGGGTAATTGCATGGGGGAAAATGTGGGGGTAATGAATTTTGACTAGGTCAATAAACATAGACTTGACCTTTTTTTTTGTGGTTGCAAAAAATTAGCAACCTCAGTGCTCTGTTGCTAAATTATAACTAGAACCAATAAATTAGAACCAGAACAAACAGTATCTGGTTCCGGGTAAGGGTATTCCTACAATTAGCAACAGATTATCAACAACAGACTGTTGTTTCTAATAAAAAATGTAGCAGCGCAAGTTCCGTTGCGAATTTCCGTTGCTGACCAAGATTCGCAACAAAGCTTATGCCGTTGCTAAAAGTTGCGACACCTTCATTAGCAACATCGAAAGCCTGTTGCGACCCTGTTTAGCAACATCTATTGTACGTTGCTAATACCTTAAAATGGTGTAGTGATTTTGGACTAGTGACTTGCATGTGTTGATATGCAAAGTTGTTGATTGATGATAATCATGAGTGCATAATTGATGAAATCATTGATCCAAGGACGATGTTGTGCGATAGAGAAGTACTTGGGATGTTTCAAGACGTGACATGATTAAGTGGCCAAAAGCCTGTGTAACTCCTGTAGAAGAGGGACCAAGTTAGAGTGACAAGGTGACAGTAAATTGATTACAGTTTGAAATTTCAATATTAACTTGGGGTTGCTAATATTTATCTTCCGGTTTGTATTCGAATATTCAATATTCCTGAAAATAATAATTAATAAAGTTAATTTTAGATTCACTTTGAAATCATAATATTGTTTCACATCCAAATTCCAAAATCGGTTTCAGATACCCGACATATGTATAAATCTGAACGAATACACCAAATCAAAATCTGAATGGGTACCAAAATATGAATCAGTAGCTAGAAAATGACGGAAGATTCTCGTTTGAATTAATATTTTTATTTGTATGAAAATGCCTCCATTATAGCATATATTGACCTTTATGAGTGTAAAGTTTTGCACCCCTTTAGAACCGGGGTGCACATTTCGGCTCTCATTATTGGAGAATTTTATGGGATGAAAAATGGTGTTGGTTTTTAAACAAAAGTGTTATGAATATAAAACACAAGTTTCCATATAAAAAGTATATTCTTTCTCTTCGACTCTTTTAAGTCTTTGAGTCGTCATATTCAATTTTGTACCTCCAATCCAGATCAAAGATGATTCAAACCTTTTAAGACATAGAAATGGTGATTTCAAATACTATTAGACAAATCGTTATTCAATTAGTGATGATCAACTTTGTTGTGCTTCATTGATATTTTTGGGAACTAGATGTTTGATTTAATATTCAAATCCACCTTGTACTGTTTGTGCTCAATGATCACTTTCTTTCTCACCTGAACTCAATCCTAAATACACAAAAATGGCACCACGGTAGAAATGACACTATCGGGAGAGACAAGGCACTAGAAATTTAACTGGGGTCAATAAGCTTTTCTCTCTTCGTTATATTTTCAAAAGATATCATGGACTTACAAGACTGAATGGTGATTGAAGTCTTTGAAAAAGCGGGGGTCTGACAACAACACCCAATATTTCGCTTTGCAATCTGTATGGACAAACTCCAATATACTTTTAAGAGAATCAACTAGACATGCAGACTCAATCTTAATAAAAGTATATCAAAGAGTTATATCTCAATTTTTCGATTCAATACTTACTCAAGCGAACAGAAATCTGCGAGTCTAATTGAATACAAGAGAAATCAGTTGAACGGTACCAAAGACCAATGTTCAAGGATCAATCAATTTCAATCAACAACCAAAGATTGGATTTCCCAAGTGATCGATTCAATGCACAACCTGTGATATTTCAATTATATAACAAAATATAATGTGGAAAAGAAATAACACTGACACCAGAAGTTTTGTTAACGAAGAAACCACAAATGCAGAAAAACCCCGGGACCTAGTCCAGATTGAACACACTGTATTAAGCCGCTACAGACACTAGCCTACTACAAACTAACTTCGGTCTGGACTGTAGTTGAAACCCAATCAATCTCACACTGATCCAAGGTACAGTTGCGCTCCTTACGTCTCTGATCCCAACATGATACTACACACTTGATTCTCTTAGATGATCTCACCCACAACTAAGAGTGCTACGACCCAAAATCAAAGACTTTAATAAACAAATCTATATCACACAGAAAAGTCTACGGTAATAGATAAATCTGTCTCCCACAGAAATACCTACAAGTTTTTGTTCCGTATTTTGATAAATCAAGGTGAACAGGAACCAATTGATAACCCCGACATATATTCCCGAGGAACAACCTAGAATTATCAATCACCTCACAATAATCTTAATCGACTAGCGAAAGAAGATATTACGGAATCACAAACGATGAGACGAAGATGTTTGTGACTTCTTTTATATCTTTACTATTGGAGAAATCAATCTCAAGCCAATTTTACGATTGTACTCAAACACAATAGAAACAACAAGATCAGATCACGCAACTAAAGAGAAAATAGTTGGGTCTGGCTTCACAATCCCAATGAAGTCTTCAAGTCGTTAATCTACATGGTCTCGATAGAAACCTAAGGTTAAAGGAGAATCGACTCTAGCTAATACAACTAGTATCACATAGAAGGTGTGGGAATTAGGTTTCCCAGTTGCTAGAGTTCTCCTTTATATAGTCTTTCAAATCAGGGTTTTCAATCTAAGTTACCTTGGTAACAAAGCATTCAATATTCACCGTTAGATGAAAACCTGATTAGATTCAAGCTAATATTTTTCAAACGTTAGATCGAACTTAGCTTGTTACACGCAAATGAAATGGACGTTTATTTAGGTTTGTGCAACCGTACCCAAACATGTACACTTAGTTTGTTCAACAGTAGTTAACCAAATGGTTAGCCATATGAGAACTTTCATATCAACCATATTCATCTTAACCATAACTAGTTCAAATGACTCAAGAAAACTAGTTAGAGAGTTGTTCAATTGCTTAGATCTCATAGAAGTATATAAGACACAATCGAAGCAAAAACGATTTGATTCACTCGAACCAATTCATGAACTTTATAGCCAAGGTTTGCAAGTATGTATTCCTTAGTTTATATAAATTTAAGCTCTCGAATAATCGTTTTTAAAAACTAACCCACTTATGTACGCATACTGGTACGCATACTTAAGTACCCGGAATAAGTTTTGAAAAAACGGGGGTCTAACAATCACACCCAATCTTTCGCTTAGAAATATGTATGGACAAACTCCAATATACTTTCTAGAGAATCAAATAGACAATCGTACTCAATCTAGAGTAAAGTATATCAAAGAGTTTAATATCTCTAACTCTTAATTCAATCCGCAATCAGCAAATAAAAATCTGCGAGCCCGATTGAATATAAGAGGAGTAACTTGAACGGTACCAAAGACCAATGTTCAAGTGTCAATCAATGTAAATCAACAACCAAAGGTTGGATATTCTAATTGATTGATCTTAACGCACAACCTGTGATATTTCAATTATATACCAAAATATAATGCGGAAAAGAAATAACACAGACACCAGAATTTTGTTAACGAGGAAACCGCAAATGCAGAAAAATCCCGGGACCTAGTCCAGATTGAATACACATTGTATTAAGCCGCTACAGACACTAGCCTACTCCAAACTAACTTCGGTCTGGACTGTAGTTGAACCCCAACTAATCTCACACTGATCCAAGGTATAGTTATTCTCTTACGTCTCTGATCCCAGCAGGATACTACGTACTGATTCCCTTAGCTGATCTTACCCACAACCAAGAGTTGCTACGACCCAAAGTCGAAGACTTTAATAAACAAATCTGTATCACACAGAAAAGCCTACAGTAATAGATAAATCCGTCTCCCACGAATATACCTACGAGTTTTGTTCCGTCTTTTGATAAATCAAGGTGAACGGGAACTAATTGATAATCCGGACTTATATTCCCGAAGAACAGCCTAGTATTATCAATCACCTCACAATAGTCCTAATCTACGCAGCGAAAAAAGATATTGTGGAATCACAAACGATGAGACGAAGATGTTTGTGATTACTTTTTATCTTTCCTATCGGAGATAGAAATCTGAAGCCAATTATTACAATTGTAATCGTACGATATAAACAGCAAGATCAGATCACACAACTACAAGAAAGTAGTATCGATCTGGCTTCACAATCCCAATGAAGTCTTTAAGTCGTTAACCTGGTTTAAAACAAGAAAACAAAGGTTAAAGGAGAATCGACTCTATCTTAGCATAACTAGTATCACATAGAATGTGTGGGGATTAGGTTTCCTAGTTGCTAGAGTTCTCCCTTATATAGTCTTTCAAATCAGGGTTTGCAATCAATGTTAGCTTGGTAATAAAGCATTCAATATTCACCGTTAGATGAAAACCTGATTAGATTCAAGCTAATATTTATCAACTGTTAGATCAAAAACATAGCTTGTTATACACAAATGGAATGCACGTTTTTAGGCTTGTGTAACCGTACCCAAACTTGTACAGTAGTCGGTTCAACAATATTTAACCAAATGGTTAAACATATGATTACTTTCATATGAACCATATTCTTCTTCATCATAACTAGTTCAAATGACTCAAGTGAACTAGTTAGAGAGTTTTTCAATTGCAAGGAAATCTTATGTACTACACAAGATATAATTGAAGCAAAAACGATGTGATTCACTTGAATCGGTTCATGAACTATATAGCCATGGTTTGTAATTGCATTCCTTAGTTAATATAAATAAGTTCACAAACATCGTTTTTAGATATAACCTACTCAAGTTCGCGGACTGGGTTCGCGGACTTAAGTTCCCGGATGGAGTTTACAAACTCCAGCAGAAATTCTCGGGTTTGAGAACTTCGCCATTTCGCGGACTGAGTTCGCGGACTTAGCACACGCACTACTCTGGTTCACTTGATCAACAAAGTTCGCAAACTTCGGTTCAAGGAATAAGGACTTATACATATATGTGTTTCCACAACAATGCTTATCCTCCAATGGTTATATAATCTAAACTCTCATTCCAATCATTGAAACATTTTCAGAGGACGTTATATAGTTGTTATTCACAAACCATTTTTCGTCAGAGCAATTTTCAAAGTGATTGAAACATAACATGACTTTCGTCACTAGGTAAAGATGAACTTAGCTAAAGCGAAAGCTTACCAACACATATTTTAAGAAATAGATAGGCGAGATAAACTCGACTCGAAATACCAAATGTGTATAATCTAAGTCTATATAGCAAAACGACTTTTGTCTCAAGATAGGAGATAAATAGACTTTTGAGTAATACATAAGTTCAAGTCTCCACATACCTATTAGTCGATGAAGATCCACCATTTCCTTGAGTAGTCCTTCGTCTTGTATGATGATTTCCATGGAGTTCTTGAGCTCTACTACACTTTCTATCCTAGTATGAGACCTTATCTATAGTAGACTAGAAATCAAGACTTATAGTTTGATCACTAACATTGACAAACATGCTTGAGATAGCAACGCATGCGAGTTTGTCCGACAAATGCTCTAACAAGTTTATTTTCAGTTCACAAACTCCAGCAGAAATTCATAGGATGTGAACTTCCGACAGTACGCGGACTTCAGTTCCGGTTTTCCTGAGCATCAAAGTACGCATACTTTGGTTCAAGGAATAAGGACTTACACACGTATGAGTTATCACACAATTTTTATATCCTTTCAAGGTTATATTCTAAACTCTCATTGAAACATTTTTATAGGACATTATATAGTTGTTGTTCACAAGCTATTTTTCGTCAAAGCGATTTTCAAGTAATTGAAACTAATATGACTTTTTCCACTAGTAAAGATGAACTTGGCCAAAGCGAAAGCTTACCAACACATATTTCTAGAAATAGATAAACAAGATAAACTCGGCTCGAAATAGCAAATGTGTATAATCATAGTCTATATAGCAATACGACTTTTGTCTCAATATAGGAGATAGAGTAGATAGACTTCTGAGAGATAGATAAGTTCAAGTCTCTACATACCTTTTAGTCGATGAAGTTCCACCAGTTCCTTGAGTAGTTCTTCGTCTTTGTATGATGATCGTCATGGAGTCTAGAGCTCAACTACACTTTTTATCCTAGCCGAGAATTAGCTATGAGTAGATTAGAAATCAAGACTTATAGTTTTGGCAACTAAACTTGACAACAAGCCTGAGATAGCAACGCTTGCGAGTTCGACCGAGCAGTGCTCTAACAATCTCCCCCTTTGTCAATTTTAGTGACAAAACTATCAATACATATGGAATACAAAATAAATAAATAAACTTTTGTAGCTTCTCTTCCACATGCATGATCTCCTTGGTTATTCAACATTACTTGAAATCTTCGTCACTTCCAAGTACTCCAATGATTCCAAAGGTTGTAAGTTTAGCATCATCGTTTTTGAAAATATGTAGCTATAACAATGAGAAAACAAGAGTTCACAATCATTGTTACATAATGTCATAGTATTATTACACAACATCAAAGTTTAATTGTATCACAACTTCGACAACAATACTATGGTGATATGTATCACTCCCCCTTAGTCAATACTCCATCTCACATGGAAGCCACTCCCCCTTACATAATGATCCAAAAACCATATGTATTTGTAGTGTGAACTACACATTAATTCTCCCCCTTTTTTGTCAATAAAATTGGCAAAGGTACGAAAACTAGTGAAATCCTAATAAAATTTCCATAGAGACATATCATGACCAAAAGAAAGCACATATCAACTTTTTATATGTCATCATATAGCCGAAGATAAATGCACTCATCAAGGAGTTTATAAAGATACAAGATAACCCCTATAATATTCCACAGTCGCATTCCCTACAAAGATTTTGCAATTAAGCACAAGTTCAATTAAGAACTCTCCCCCATAAAACATCATTCCCGAAAGAACAACAAGACCGACCTTACTTTCACAAGAAAAGAAGGATTTCTTTGGACATAAGAAATCACATAAGAATATGAATTTGAATCCAAAATACTCAATTAAATTAACCACAAGAAAACCCATGATTAATTTAATCGGAAATGCTCAACATAAGAGAACTTATGGATACGCACAATATATACATAAAAATATGGATCAGGGAAGATCAATACTGCGGAATAGACAAGGATTCATTCTATTTTCTATCATTATTTGCACAATGACATACAATAGGCATAATCCTCGTAAACAAAAGTTTATCCTATATTCCATCAATATTTGCATAATGACATACAATAGGCTTAAATTTTAAATTGTCAAAAGTTCATTCATTCTTTTATCAATACATGCATATCGACATGTGAAAGACTTAACTTTTCACGAAGTATGGGACAATCATAGTTCACGGACGCAAATACACATATCCCATAAAAAATTGCAGTATATAAAACCATAAAGATTAATACTGCAAAAATCATCTTCCAAGAAGTTTTAGAATTTAAATAAATAAACCTAAACACAATGAAACGTTGAAGAGGAGCGGCTCCTGGAGAGAAACATTGAAGCAGATCCTGGAGCGAACTCTATTGAGGGCGTCATTAACCCTTGAATTCGAAAGACGAGTTGACACGATATGGCAGATGGGAAAACGGTGCACAAATAGTGCTGGTCGACAAGTCGTGTTTTCTCCTACTAAGAAAGAATACGGTACTTCTGTTTGATTTTCCCTTGCAACGCTCAGAGTCTTGATGGTTACAATGTTGAAGTCGGAGGCCGTGTCAATCAGTGGGATTTCAAACTCGACACCTTTCAGGTGAGTAGTGGTTAAGAGTCCCCAGTTACATTTACCAGCCGTACCTTCCAAGAGAGACTAGGATTTCGGGGTAGCTTCTCCAATTGAATACAATCGCATGCCCGACGCAACACGGTTGGGGGCTGAAAATACATGCTCCATCATAGATTACACGGTTTTGTGAACAGAGTCCCCAGAAAGCGTTAATGAACAACTCCACCAATTGATGTTCAGTCACATTTGGATCATGACAATCTAACGCCCAAATTCTGAATCCCTTGACATAATCATTCGGATGTTCGTTGCCTCGCTCCCTTTGAGTTTTGGCCATTTCCGTCTGAGTTTTGGAAAGAACTTCCCGTCTCTCTGTTAAATCGACAATTGTAATGGGAGGTTGGTTTCCTCTAGCTCCTCCAGTCTCTTGTCCTGATGAAGAAGTGGTAGCAGCCATGGTGATGATTGGAGGCGTCATGCTCAAAGGAATATTAGGAGTAGTGGCGGCTCTGGCTCTGGTAATAGGAGGTGTCACGCCAGAGGGGATGCTTCCGGTGTTGCTGGTGTTGGTGCTAGAGGGTGTAACACCATGGGATGTGTTGACTTCCCTTGCGGACGGTACATTGGTGTTGGTCATTCCATTTTGCTCTCGTTGGATACGTCCACATACTCTGTCTGCATCGTCATTGGCGGGGGCACAGACCTCAGATAAGGATTCAATAACTTTTGTGCCATATCTGAAATTGGTGGCATTCTCCGAGCGAATGTTTTCTGGATCTTGATACATCCGATTTGCCATATTCTTTAAAAGATAAAACATCTCATTTTGCGGCTTGACAATATTAGCTTGATTTGCAACAACATCTTCTAATATTTTTGTCATACCTTCAATGGTGATTGTATTGCGAGCATCAGCGGCTTTGGAAGTGCTTGGGATTGGTGATTGAAGTGAATTCTGGTTAATGACTGAATTTAGACCTAAGATCCACCATCTTGAGTTTGGGAAGATTGGAATGAAAATTGAGAAATTGGCTTCGCAACCGAGAGATTAATCTCCCACTGTGATCGCCAATTGTTTATGGGTAAAAACTATTTCTGCTGGTTTTAGTCAATTTGGGTGTGTGGATGAGAAACGAGCCTAAACCTTAAACAAATGCACTGCACGGGAGTACTTTAGATTCGAGAGATCAATCTGTACAATCCTGGCCTAAACCAAGAAATGGATGTTCCAGGCTTGCTTCGGTCACAAAGTGAAGGAGAAGGGTTGGTCTTAGGGAGGGAAGCGATGAAGGTGTTGAGACCAGAATGGTTAATTTTGAAAGCGTGGCTATTTTATGACTTGTATCAGAATGTGGAACTGGCTTGTTGAATGTAAGCTATCAGTTCTTTGGTGTTTTCTGGATACTGTGTTGTTAACCAAAAACTTGTTTTTTGGTCGAAATAGGTGAAACCTATTTATACAAGTCATAACTGAACGCACCCTGGTCTCGTAGGAAGTGGGAGTCGTTGAGTGATGGAGAAGTGGGGTAATGTGTAAATGCCAGAAGCCACGTTCCTACTATGAAGGAAACAGGTTTGTTTACACCCACTACTTCTTGCCGCCACTAACTTCCCTGTTTTCGTGACAATTTCTTATGACGGACGTGTTGCACGCCGCACGCTGTAAATCGCCGGACCAATACCCTGATGAGCATCCCCCAGATTGTGACATGTTTGATGTCTCGAGTATGGAAAAGTGTAGCAGATTGCTGACTGGGTCTTGTGTACAAGACATGGCTACTCTGATTAATTGTACGCCAACTAAGTAGCAGATATCCATGTGTGGCGAGTCAAAGTCAGGAGACTTGCCGCAAGAAAATAGCGGTAGATGCTATTAGGCTTGCTGGTCGCCTAAGACTTGCCTTAGGCCTGTCAATTCTGTGGCGAATTTGGACGGCTGAGATTGTAATTCATGTGAGAGGGTGGCCATTGATTATGGCCGCATTTCGTTGTCATCTTTTAATAGCATAATAGGGCCATTGGCACATGCCAGTGACAAGGTGGCATGACCAAAGCTAGGATTTGGCGTCGTGGCCAAAATTAGGACTTAGCGGCATGGCCAACGCTAGAATTTGGCGTCGTGGCCAAAATTACGGCTTACAGGCATGGCCAAGGCTAGAGTTTGGCATATTGGTGTTAGACCAAATATGGCTTCGGCAACATTGGCTCCAGTTTCCACATCAATCCCAATGCTCTGGGTAGAATTACTTGGCTTGGTTGGCGCAACAACTTTACCTAAATCAGGGTTTGGCATGCCGAAACCCTAATTAATGCGTGTGGCATGTGACCGCGACACAATGACGTTTTTTGTGAAAACGGTGACATAGCCATGCCAAAGGAACTATAGCAAAGCCATAATGTAGAAACGACCACAAGAGCAAGGTTTTCTATGAGTGGCTATGGTATGGCGCCATTTTTAGGGTTTCCTGGGTCCCACATGGCTCGTGGCATGTTGTGGGGCCCGAAGTGGCGTAATTTGGGCCACGACAGGAAATTAGGGTTTCGACTAACGCCACTAAAGAAAGGTCGTGTTTCTGATTAGGATACCCTAATTGAAGTCTATTATGGCGTTAGCCACGAACGGAAGGTGGGTTAGCGCATAAGCGCGCAATTCATGGCACGTTCGGCATGCTGCTGCGGCTAAGTGGCATGTTTGGCATGCACGTTTAGTACATTGACGCGGCATGGCATGTTTGGCATGCCATTAGCATGCAGAGCGGGATGGCACGTTTGGCATGTACGTTTGGCATGCCATTGGCATGTTGGCGCGGTTTTGGAAAGTCAATTTGGCATTATGACCATCTGGCGCAATTTTGCCTCTTTTAACACTGTGGCAGGTTTAGACCGACCTGATTTGTCGATAAAAAGAGGGGTCATCCAAGCATGGGCGTGGCCACACTTCCAGCGCGCGTGGCGAATTTAAAGCGACCTGATTGGTCGATGGAAAATATGACCGACAAGTATGGGACCATCCACAACTCATGTGCGTGTGGCGGGTTTAGGGGCCTGTCGGGCAACATGGGGTGTGGCCACTTGCAAGTGGAGCCGACTGGCCTATGGCATGGCCACACCTCCCTTTGTTGCTGTGCCTATTCCGCGGCTCCTTTTGTTCCTTGTTTTCTGATTTTGAGTAGGATTTTGCACCTACTTATCTATGGCGGATTAATTTCCTAGTTCTCCGAAGCTTAATTTCGACCGGCGGGGTCTAATATACTGCGCAAGGCACAAAACCCTAATTTTCGCAAGTTAGTCAGGGTAATATCTGAATCTTGTGAATTATCACAAAATTGATTGAATTCCATGTGCTGACACAAAGTTCTTTAAGTTTATTTCCAGAGAGTAGTATGCTTTCCAGTTGAGTACTTTTATGCAAGGACCTTAACCTTTTGTTAATGGTGGTTTTTAGTTCAGGGCTAAAATTGTAAAGCATGTATTTAATGCGCCGTCACCCTGCAAAGGGAAAAGTCGTTTAAGAAGTGATGATTGCAGAAAATCTCTTCACTTTATTTGAAGCAATTCAATAAAAAAACATGAAATTCACCCAGAATGTTGCGTGCAACGGCACTCCCAAATATTTTGTGAATTTTATTAGCATTAATAATTAATGCATGATTTTCCTAGTATCTTGCGTGCTATGTTCTCAGCCGAACTCTCATTATTGACATGACATGACGATTAATTGTTCACTCTCAGTATAGTAACATGAATCTCCCGAAGTGCCAATATTGAGATATGCATGAAATACCCACACAGGCTACATTACTCGCTGACAAAGAGAGTCTCGAATCGATGCGCTTTTAATTAAAGACAGCTCGATCGAACATGATTAATTTCCTTAAGGAAAATCTGGACTGTCCATATCAGTCTCAAAAACGATCATGGCCACACAAGTTGGCCGTGCAATTTAACAAGCCTAGTTAAACCCTGGCAAGAATAGGCAATTATCGTGATGACCACCGGCGGGCCCACTAATGCCCCAACCGGTCGAATGCCACACATACTTCCCTAGCGCCGTTAAACACCAACCTAAAGAGGGGTGGCCGCGCTGTTTTGGGAGAATATCGAACGAGCATAGACTGTTCAATGCAGTCTTAAAACCATCACAACCGTCCAACTTCGCCAGCCTGGTTGGATGGATTAGATCATCCCATGAATGATCAGGGAAGCGCTAACGCACACGCTAGCGGGCCCACTTTTCCTTTACCCAATCGGTTTCCCACGACAAGGCCATGGAGCAATGAAACATTTGATTGAATCATGGAAGGCGTGATGCTTCTAAGGGTCGCGGAAGTTCACTAGTGTCTTAAATCGATCACAACCATCCAACTTAGCCATCCTGTTTGGATGGCTTAGATCGGGTTTAAGACCATAAGGAAGGTGCACGTGCGTTCACCATCAGCCCAACATGGGCCACGCATGATCGATCTCCCAAGAGGAGGATCACGGTGTGCCAAACCGCTTGGACAAAGTCACGTGTGCGTGAATGATTCAAAAACCTAATTAGGGTTTGCGGTAATGCACATCTGTCGTAGTTAGATCATGACCATCCATCTTCATCAGCCTAAACGGAAGGTGTAGATATAAACTGATGTCAACCTGATCACAATGGGCCCACCTTTGCATGTGATCGGCTGACCTATGCAGACTAGATCCCGACGCCTTGAAACGCACGCGCAAAGGTGGCATGCCACACGACTTTTAAACCTTTGCGGAAATGTACTTCTGTCGCAAATCGATTCACGACCACTCATCTTTTCCGGTCAAATTGATTGGCCTAGATCGAATCTTTGTGGGACAGAGAGGTGTAGACATGCACGCCGGCGGGCCATCCCCACGCATGCCTGGTCGGTCCCTCCAAAATTAGCGCCCATGATTGGATTCGATCAAGCCAAAAAGGGGATGTTACGCACCTCTAAAAAACCCTAAAACCCATCAATGGAAGCAAACATGTGCCATAAATCATCTCTTCCGTCCAACTTTTCCAGCTTGGTCGGACGACTTGTATTAAAAGTTAGGCGATCAATAAAGCGTCTCAATGATTACCGTCTGCCACTCTGCCACAGGGAGTGATCGACCAGATGGTGGCCCGCCCATGCGGCCTCCAAACAATCACTCAAAGATGGTTGGACATGATGCCATTTTAAGATGCTTAATCCGCGACTTGTTCAATCAAGCTTTAAAACAACGATGCTTCATACATATCGATTGTTTTGAGCTGCTTTCTTAAAAGCGATGCATTACATGCATCGAGCATACACGATATTTCATTAATATCAATTCCATAAATAACTTAGTTATTTTACCTGATAGCACCGTATGCTATTTCTTGCGGCGGGTCCCACGACTCGACCCACTTATTCAAGACATCAAACATGTCACAAAGTGGGGGATACTTACTGGGGTATTGGTTTGGCGGTTTACAGTGTGCGGCGTGCAACGCGCCCATTACGAGAACGTGTCAGGAGGCATGGAAGGTTAACGCTGATGAGGGAAGTGGGCAAAGGCGTGACCGTGTGACAATCACCTACACGACCCCACTACTCCATCACTCAACTTCCTCCACTTCCTACGAGATGAGGATTGCGCTCAAATGACTTGTATAAATAGGTTCTTCAACTTATTTTAAAATAGAACAGAGAAACCAAGTGTTGGTACAGTATACAGAAAACACCCAGAACTGATAGCTTACATTGTGCAAGCCAGTACAACATTCTGACACAAGTCATAAACAGCCAACACCTCCACAATCTCAACACCTTCTTCGCTTCCCTCCCTAAGATCAACCCTTCTCCTTCACTTTGTGACCGAATTGAATCTGGAACGTCCATTTCTTGGTTTAGGCAAGAGTCTTACAGATTTATCTCTCGAACCTAAAAACATTCCCATGCAGTGCATTTGTTTAGGGTTTGAACTTGTTTCTCATCAACACACCCCAAATTACCAAAACCAGCAGAAACAGTTTTCACCCATAAATAATTGGCGTCCGCAGTGGGAGACTAATCTCTCGGTTGCAAAATCAGTTTCTCAATATTTCATTCCAGTTTTCTCAATTTTGAAAAGGTAGATCTTGGATCCAATTCAATCATTAAATTCAATTTAGGTTCAACAACATTTCAATTCATGTGTTCCATTCGCCAAGAAGCTTCACAAAAATGATTTTTCAAGCAACGCCTCAGATAGCTGAGCACCAGTAAACCTCCCAGATGAAAGGACCAGAAACCCGCATGGAGACACAGGATGCGACTACTACTTAGAAGAACGCAGCGGCTTGTCTCGAGATCCGGATGGAGCAACCACCTCTTCTACAATACCACAAGTTTTGTATGGAGCAAGCCAGAAATGCCTCAAAGGGTCCACACCCAGAAAGACGAAGTGAAGGTTCGTATAGTTGTTGTTCCAGTATGGAGATAGTCGACCAACAAATTCAACACCAGTGGAGTCCTAGGGAGACACCTGCAGAGGTCACAAAAGAAAAGGTCTATCTCTATCCCACCACTGCTACCAAATTAAGGTCAGGAGTATCCGTTATCACTTCATGAACAAAACGTGTAGATCCAGAACATGGCGTAATTCCGAGAATTCATACATCTACAATAACAAGGGAGGCTTGACACATATCCAAATCATCATAAAGGGTTCGCCTATTATGTCAACCCGGACGAGAGCGAGCCTGGGACGTCTTCAGATCTACTAAATCCGACACCTCAAGAGAGCATACTCAACCAGATAACGATGCTCACTTCATCGAGAAAGAATCCACAACCGAGATAACCTCATGCAGAGGAGATCTGAGAAATTGCTGCACTAAAATAACTTGCGTATCCCATATTTCTTTTGCCTAGGGAAACGGGTAACGCTGAAGAAGAAATATTTCTTTGTGTATGGGAAGATCACTCCATCAGACTCAGGAAGAACGTTTCAGTGAAACAACGAACATCCAAATGATTATGTCAATAGGTTCAGAATTCAGGCATTGGATTGTCACGATACAAATATGACTGAACAACGATTGGTGGAATTATGCATTAATATGGTGGTACCTGTGTATCGTGCTATGCTGGAGAATCTGCGCTTTCAAGCATCCCCTGAACTTTGTGAAGTTGCTAAACGATCAGCGACAACAGCACCTGCCCTGCTAGAAAGAACCAGGCCTGCCAGGAGTGAAGAGCCTCATGATATTCGTGGAAGCATACATCTCACCAACAGGCAATACAACCTTCAGCCTTCTGTAAGCAAATTCACCGAAGCTGCAAGAGGAAAATCACTGAGATGCAAAATCCCGCGCGTCCAAACCGCCAAATCCAACTCCAGTACCACATGCACGACTGCCACAATGATGAAACAACGTCCAAGATATTCCATGTATGGCTCGACGACAACAACATCGATGAGAGACGCTTTCAGAATTTCGTCTCCCGTAGAAGAAGTAATTGTTTTAGCAAAGGAGATTGCACCTGGGACTTAAGAGGTACATACAGACTCTCCATGTCAAGAGCTTCATCATATTTACAGAACCTATTAGTTAAGTTATTTGCATGAAGGAACCTCCTTACTCCTCAAAGACACGATCCAAAGATGATAATGGCAAAGGAGTGTGACTGGGGACTGCTTAGCACTTCCCATCTCAAAGATGTTGAATTTAAATTTAGAGAGATGCAAGAACGCTATCATTATGATTCCAAGATGTCCAAAGACGAGGACATACTCAAGAGAGTATATGTATTGTCAAAGACCAGCGATATTCCTGGACGTTTATGAAACGCAACGCAGACGTAAAGACGGCCTCATGAACCCAGTGTGACAACATATATCAAGTCGAAGGCTCAGTGGATACTCGTGGGCAGGGGACTGTCTCTCTCTTTTCCGTTCCATGAGGAAACATCAAGGAAGCTATCGGCTCCATCATTAGCTTCTCCCTCTAATAACGAGTCAAGATCTACCATTATATGAAGACTGCCAAGTTCGTGCCCGTAGCTATCACGCCTTTCCCTGCCAGTATTTTCTGATCGCAGCCGCTGCCAAGAACCGTTGTTGCTCGTTTGTTGATACCAGACCGAGATTCACCATAACAACAACCGCTACAGACGGAGGTAATCCGAACTTCTACATATTTTATTTCCCATGGAGAAGTAATAGAGTCACGGAGGCGAGATGGCGATATCTTTATTATGGTAAACCCACCGACCATACAAGATAGAACCATATAAATCACGCTTGGGGACTGAGGCTCAGCATGAAATTTCTTAGCCGCCAGTCAAGGACTTCTTCAACACAAGAGAGATGGTCAATCAAGAAGCATGTAATTCGCAAGGGGAAATCAAACTGAAGAAGAAGCCGCTTCAACGCTCTCTCCTGAAGAAGCCGCTTCAACGCTCTCTCCTGAAGAAGCCACTTCAACTCTCCCTCCAGCAAAATCCTCTTCAACGCTCTCTTCAACAGAAGCTACTTCAACGCTATCTCCTGAAGAAGCCACTTCGACGCTCTCCAGAAGGATCCGCTTCAACGCTCTCCAGGATTCGCTTCAACGATCACCCCAGAAGCCGCTTCAACACCTCAACGAGCCACACAGACCAACCGCATGAGGTGTGCCACATCACCTACTTAGAACTCAGTGACGCCTACCCAAGGCCTGCACGAAGCTGCGCACCAACAACCATCCGACAAAGTCAGATTCGGTGTTTCTAGATTTCCAATTTCCTATGAGAGGGGTACATGGGCTGCCAAAAGTTTGGATACGATACAGATCTATCAAGAGCGACTCCCGCCCATTGATCAACAAATGACGAATCCAAAAGATTGCCCCCTTCATCAATTCGTCAACCACCTTACCAGCGAGTACAATGGAAGCACATCTTCAACGAGAAAATAAGCTCAGGATAATTACACATGGGGACTTTTGTCACGCTGCTTACACACGGGAGAGCCTGATACACCCAAATCCCAATCATGCGTGAAGGACATGCCTAGCAGAGACAGAGCTAAGTAACTATACTTAAACTAAATGTTTTATACCTATTAGGAATATCAAATAAATTTTATATCTCTTAGTGTTTAGACGTTCAAATTCCTCAACACTTACCATTGTGTTTCCAGGAAAACTGCCTCAACACATCTCTCCTCTTAGTATTGAGACGTTCAAATTCCTCAACACTCACCATTGTGTTTCCAGGCAAACTGCCTCATAACATCCTTCATCTTGGTGTTGATACTTTCAAATTCCTTAACACTCACCATTGTGTTTCCAAGCAAACTTCCTCAACACATCATTTCTCTTAGTATTGAGACATGCAAATTCCTCAACACTCACCACTGTATTGACAGGCATGCTGCCTCAACACATCCTTTCTCTTAGTGTTGAGACGTGCAAATTTCTCAACACTCACTACTGTGTTGCCAGGCATGCTTCCTCAACACACCCTCCTCTTGGTGTTGAGACGTACAAATTCCTCAACACCACTATTGTGTTGTCAGGCATACTGCCTCAACACGTTTTCCTCTTAGTATTGAGATGTAAAAATTCCTCAACACCACTATTGTGTTGTCAGGCATACTGCCTCAACACGTTTTCCTCTTAGTGTTGAGACGTGCAAATTCCTCAACACCACAGCTGTGTTGCCAGGCATGCTGCCTCAACACATCCTTTCTCTTAGTGTTGAGACGTACAAATTCCTCAACACTCACTACGGTGTTGTCAGGCATCACTACCTCAACACATATTCATATTAGTGTTGAGATGCGCAATCTCCTCATCACTCACTCGTGTTGTCAGGTGTTACTGCCTCAACACATCATAGTGCTGACGGCTCTACCACCTCAACACCCATCTTTGTATTCAAGGATCAACTTCTTTAACACTCATCAGGCTCCGTACATCATTTTAGTGTTCTCGGACTCAATGTACCAGAAGGGTGGTTGCTACTTGCCTCGACGTTTAATTAAATATGTTATGCTCAAAAGCCAAGACGGCCTCTCTCTACTGGTAACGTTTGTTTACTCTTCCCATGAATTTTATTTTCGTCTGTCACCATCTATTGCTTACCCCGAAACAATGTCACTGTTACGTGCGAAGCAAGGAACTTAATGTTGATGGTGGTTTTTAGTTCAGGGCTAAAATTGTAAAGCCTGTATTTAATGCGCTGTCACCCTGCAAAGGGAAAGCCGTTTAAGAAGTGATGATTGCAGAAAACCTCTTCACTTTATTTGAAGCAATTCAATAAAAAACATGAAATTCACCCAGAATGGTGCGTGCAACGGCAATCCCAAATATTCTGTGAATTTTATTAGCATTATTAATTAATGCAGGATTTGCCTAGTATCTTCCGTGCTATGTTCTCAGCCGAACTCTCATTATTGACATGACATGACGATTAAGTGTTCACTCTCAGTAGAGTAACATGAATCTCCCGAAGTGCCAATATTGAGATACGCATGAAATACACACACATGCTACATTACTCCCTGACAAAGAGAGTCTCCAATCGATGCGCTTTTAATTAAAGACAGCTCGATCGAACATGTTTAATTTCCTTAAGGAAAATCTAGACTGTCCATATCAGTCTCAAAAAAGATCACGGCCACACAAGTTGGCCGCGCAATTTAACAAGCCTAGTTAAACCCTGGAAGGAATAGGAAATTATCGTGATGACCACCGGCGGGACCACTAATGCCCCAACCGGTCGAACACAACACATACTTCCCTAGCGCCGTCAAACGCCAACCTAAAGAGGGGTGGCCGCGCTGTTTTCAGAGAAGCTCGAACGAGCATAGACTGTTCAATGCAGTCTTAAAGCTATCACAATCGTCCAACTTAGCCAGCATGGTTGGATGGATTAGATCATCCCATGAATGATCAGGGAAGCGATACCGCACACGCTGGCGGGCCCACTTTTCCTTCACCCAATCGGTTTCTTACGACAAGGCCATGGAGTAATGAAACGTTTGCTCGAATCATGGCAGGCGTGATGCTTCTAAGGGTCGCGGAAGTCCACTAGTGTCTTAAATCGATCACAACCATCCAACTTAGCCAGCCTGTTTGGATGTGCGTTCACCGTCAACCCAACATGGGCCCCGCGTGATCGATCTCCCAAGAGGAGAATCACGGCGTGCCAAACCGCTTGGCCAAAGTCAGGTGTGCGTAAATGATTCAAAAACCTAATTAGGGTTTGCGGAAATGCACATATGTCGTAGTTCTATCATGACCATCCATCTTCACCATCCTAAACGGAGGGTGTAGATATAGACTCAAGAGGTCCCATGAGTGTCAACATGATCATCGTGGGCCCACCTTTGCATGTGATCGGTCGACCTATGCAGACTAGAGCCTGGCGCCTCGAAACGCACGCCCAAAGATGGCATGCCACATGACTTTTAAACCTTTGTGGCAATGTACTTCTGTCGTAAATCGATCACGACCACTCATCTTTTCCGGTCAAATTGAGTGGCCTAGATCGAATCTTTGTAGGACAGAGAGGTGTAGACATGCACGCCGGCGGGCCGTCTCCACGCATGCCTGGTCGGTCCCTCCAAAATTAGCGCCCATGCTTGGATTTGATCAAGCCAAAGAGGGTATGTTGCGCACCTCTAAAAAACCCTAAAACCCATCAATGGCAGCAAATATGTGCCATAAATCATCTCGTCCGTCCAACTTTTCCAGCTTGGTCGGACGGCTTGGAATTAAAAGTTAGGCGATCAATTAAGCGTCTCAATGATTACCGTCCGCCACTCTGCCACAAGGAGTGATCGACCAGATGGTGGCCCACCCATGCAGCCTCCAAACGATCACTCAAAGATGGTTGGACGTGCTGCCATTTTAAGATGCTTAATTCGCGACTTGTTCAATCAAGATTTAAAACAACGATGCTTCATACATATCGATTGTTTTGAGATGCTTGCTTAAAAGCGATGCATTATATGCATCGAGCATACACGGTATTTCATGAATATCAATTCCATAAATAACTGAATCATTTAACCTGATAGCACCGTATGCTATTTCTTGCGGCGGGTCCCACGACTCGACCCACTCATTCGAGACATCAAACATGTCACAAACTGGGGGATACTTACTGGGGTATTGGTATGACGGTTTACAGCGTGCGGCTACAACACGCCCATTTGGAGAACGTGTCAGGAGGCATGGAAGGTTAACGATGATGAGGGAAGTGGGCAAAGGCGTGACCGCGTGAAAATCAAATACACGACCCCACTACTCCATCACTCAACTTCCTCCATTTCCTACGAGATAAGGATTGCGCTCAAATGACTTGTATAAATAGGTTCTTCAACCTATTTTAAAAAAGAACAGAGAAACCAAGTGTTGTTACAGTATCCAGAAAACACCCAGAACTGATAGCTTATATTGTGCAAGCCAGTTCAACATTCTGACACAAGTCATAAACAACCAACACCTCCAAAATCTCAACACCTTCTTCGCTTCCCTCCCTAAGATCAACCATTCTCCTTCACTTTATGACCGAATTTAATCTAGAACGGCCATTTCTTGGTTTAGGCAAGAGTCTTACAGATTGATCTCTCGAACCTAAAAGCATTCACGTGCAGTGCATTTTTTTAGGGTTTGAACTCGTTTCTAATCAACACACCCCAAATTACCAAAACCAGAAGAAACAATTTTCACCCATAAATACCGTTATACTTGGAAATTCGTGCTACTCTGCTGCGAGTGAATACAAATTGTCATGCCATATCAATATTAAGGGTTCGGTTGGGGAACATAACATAGGAAAAATACTCGGCAGGCTCCGGCATTAGTGAGTAATGCAGCTAGGAGCTTATATACTCATTAGGCTCTATACTAGTGAACAATTCCTCTAGGAGCTTGAGTTTCAATATAATATGAAGAGAGACATAGGCACTCATCAGATTTTGATATATTCTCCAAATTCTCGGTGGAATATAGACATATCAATGTCTATTACATCTGATGTTGGGTCAGGTAGATAGACTTTTTACAGTTTTTGCCCTATACTAAAAACCACCATCAACATTAAGTCCCCTGCTTAGCACGTAACAGTGGCATTGTTGCGGGGTAAGCATGAGATGGTGACAGACAAAGATAACAAATCGAAAGGGCAGGACATGAAGAGGTTACAAGGAAAAAATCCGACTGACCTTTGGCAAGAGGCATGAACAGTCTATGATCTTTGTGTCAACGCGCCTCTGGCTTGGCCACAGAGTACTGGTGTTACAGAGTGTTGGCGCCGCGAATCATTGCAGGTTGAGCGGATGGTTTGGCTACGGAGTATTGCAGGTTGAGCGGCTGGTGTTCCTCGTGCTGGCGCTCTGCTAGTTCGGTCATGGAGGTTGGTGCCATGGAGCGTTGGCGCTGCGGGCCAAGCAGCTTTCTTCCTTGCATGGTCCAAAAGAAAAAAATCTTCCTCTACTAGAATTCCAAAAGCGTTATGCATTTAAAAGGGCGTGCTAACTTCCTCCCCTTTCATTATTCGCTCGTCTGCTTCTTGCGTTTGTTTGCAGCAACTCGATCATAGGCGTGCCAATCGTCTTCGTATCTTTAGCCCCGAGTGTAGTATCCATGATTAGTTGATCAAACTTGGACATTTAGCTCAGTGTGAATGACTTTCTCGGCGGTAAAGCGAGCGTCAAAGGCAACAAAGCAATCTCCAATAGTTACAATCAACAGCAAGTCGAGCCAAGAGAACTCAAGGTAGGTTCTCTTTTCTATTTTGCGCATGTAGCCACCCAACAGTATCATCGATCTTCTCCAGAATGTGTAATAAGGTTCCGACGCCAGAAGAATGAGCATCTAACCTCTCCAGTAGATTTCAAAATTTACCAAACTCCATTGCACTCCTGGGATGGATGGATGAAATATATGCTCGGCAATGATCATGTCAGGGATAATCTTGGAGAGTGTAGCTGTGTTGTTGATTCGTCCTTGACTTTAAGTTATTTGGTGTCTGGACTGCTGAACCGGTGTCTGGAAGGCTTATTCTTGCCTTTCTGATTGCGGTGATGATATGTTGTGGATGCTTGTATGGTCGAAATATTCCGGAACCGCTGAGTGAAGTAGACAAGCTGAGAGGCGTTGCGTTGCCGGTGTGCTGCTATCAAGTCTCCAATGACTTCATTCCAAGCGACATCCTTCGAACCATCTTCTGAGTCTTGGAATATTGTATCGAATGGGATGAAATGATCAGTCCCTAGTTACACTTTCGTCTGGACATAGATCTGATGGCGTGGACGGATATGTGAATACCTCCGCGGCGTTCTTTTGGTGTCTTTGAAGCACGTGTACGGCTTCATGTTGAGGAATTCTTCTATTGCATATGCTGGTAAGGTGGTTGACGAATTGATGAAGGAGATAATCTTTTGGATTCGTCATTTGTTGATCAGTGGGAGGGAGTCGCACTTGATAGCTCTGCATTGTATCCAACTTCTGGCAGCCCATGCACCCCTTCCATAGGAAAGTGGAAATCTAGAAACACCGAATTTGGCTTTGCCGGTGATATGCGGCTTCACGCAAGCCTTGGGTAGGCGGGGTATTGAGTTCTGAGTAGGTGATGTGGTAGACATGGTGTAGTTGTTATGTGTGGATTGCTGAGGCGCGACTTTCCTCTTTGATTCTTCACTAACAACAACGCTTATGAATGGATGATCCAAATACTGCTTGTTGGTAAGGCGCCTTTCATACAAGGAGGTGGTGATATCCTTGTGCTACATCTTTGAAGAGTGGTGACCTTGGCACGGTTATGACTTCTTGTGTGACCGTGTCACGGTTATGACTTCCTGTGTGACCGTTTCTTCTAAGTTGAAGAGGTCCTTGACAATAAAGGGATCTTGTATTGAGCCTTAGTCCCCAAGGGTGGTTTACGTGGTTCTATCTTGTATGGTCGGTGGGTTGACCATGATAAAGGTATCACCATCTTGCCTCCATACTGGTGACTCTATTACTTCCTCTATGAGAAACTAAAATATGCAGAAGTTCATATTACCTCTGTCCGTAGTGGTTGTTACTATGGTGAAGCTCTGGCTGGTATCAACAAACGAGCAGCAACATCAGCAGATGTGATTAGAAGAGACTACATTGTCGTGGGAACAAAATAGGTTGGCTTGGCTGGATGCGATCACGATCCTTGACAGGGAGGAGTGTGGAGGCTACGGCACGATCCTTGGCGGGAAGGAGTGGCGGTTACGGCAAGATCCTTGTCAGGAAGGAGTGGCGGCTACGGTCACGAACCTTGGCAGGAAGGGGTCGTTGAAGCGGTTTCGGCTTCTGGAGAGAACGTTGAAGCGGAGCGGCCCCTGGAGAGAAACTTTGAAATGGAGCGGCTCCTGGAGCAAAACGTTGAAGCGGCTTCTGGAGATAATGTTGAAGCGGCTCCTGGAGTGAAACGTTGAAGCGGAGCGGCTCCTAGAGCGAAAAGTTGAAGTGGCTTCTGGAGAGAACGTTGAAGCGGCTCCTGGAGCGAACTCTATTGAGGGCGCCATTAACCCTTGAATTCAAAAGACGAGTTGACACGATATGGCAGATGGGAAAACGGTGCACAGATAGTGCTGGTCGACAAGTCGTTTTCTCCTACTGAGAAAGAATACGCTACTTCTGTTTGATTTTCCCTTGCAACTCTCAGAGTCTTGATGGTTAAAATATTGAAGTCGGAGGTCGTTTCAATCAGTGGGCCTTCAAACTCGACACCTTTCAAGTGAGTAGTGGTAAAGAGTCCCCAGTTACATTTACCAACTGTACCTTCCAAGAGATACTGGGATTTCGGGGTATCTTCTCCAATTGAAGACAATCTCCTGCCCGAAGCAACACGGTTGGAGGCTGAAAATACATGCTCCATCATAGATTACACGGTTTTGTGAACAGAGTCCCTAGAAAGTGTTAATGCACAACTCCACCAATTGATGTTCAGTCACATTTGGGTTATGAAAATCTAATGCCCCAATTCTGAATCCCTTGACATAATCATTCAAATGTTCGTTGCTTCGCTCCCTTTGAGTTGTGGCCATGTCCGTCTGAGTTTTGTAAAGAACTTCCCATCTCTCCATTAAATCGACAATGGTAATGGGAGGTTGGTTTCCTCTAGCTCCTCCAGTCTCTCGTCCTGACGAAGAAGTGTTAGCAGCCATGGTGATGATTGGAGGCGTCATGCTCAAAGGAATATTAGGAGTAGCGGTGGCTCTGGATCTGGTAATAAGAGGTGTCACGCCAGAGAGGATGCTTCCGGTGTTGCTGGTGTTGGTGCTAGAGGGTGTAACACCATGGGATGTGTTGACTGCGCTTGCGGACGGTACATTGGTGTTGGTCATTCCCTTTGGCTCTCGTTGTACACGTCCATATACTCTGTTTGCATCGTCGTTGGCGGGGGCACATACCTCAGATAAGGATTCAAAGTTTTTTCTGCCATCTCTGAAATTGGTGGCGTTCTCCGAGCAAATGTTTGCTGGATCTTAATACAGCCGGTTTGCCATACTCTTTAAAAGACAAAACATCTCATTTTTCGGCTTGACAATATTAACTTGATTTGCGACAACATCTTCTAATATTCTTGCCATACCTTCCATGTTGATTGGATTTCGAGCATCAGCGGATTTGGAAGTGTTTGGGATTGGTGATTGAAGTGAATTCTGGTTAATGATTGAATTTAGACCTAAGATCCACCATCTTGAGTTTGGGAAGATTGGAATGAAAATTGAGAAATTGGCTTCGCAACCGAGAGATTAATCTTCCACTGTGGTCACCAATTTTTTATGGGTAAAAACTGTTTCTGCTGGCTTTGGTTAATTTGGGTGTGTGGATGAGAAACGAGCCTAAACCTTGAACAAATGCACTGCACGGGAGTACTTTAGATTCGAGAGATCAATCTGTACAATCTTGGCCTAAACCAAGAAATGGCCGTTCCAGGATTACTTCGGTCACAAAGTGAAGGAGAATGGTTGGTCTTAGGGAGGGAAGGGGAAAAGGTGTTGAGACAATAATGGTTAATTCTGAAGGTGTGGCTATTTTATGACTTGTATCACAATGTGGAACTGGCTTGCGGAATGTAAGCTATCAGTTCTTTGGTGTTTTCTGGATACTGTGTTGTTGTTAACCAAAAACTTGATTTTTAGTCGAAATAGGTGAAACCTATTTATACAAGTCATAACTGAACGCACCCTGGTCTTGTAGGAATTGGGAGTCATTGATTGATGGAGAAGTGGGGCAATGTGTAAATGCCTGAAGCCACATTCCCACTATGAAGGAAACGGGTTTGTTTACACCCACTTCTTCTTGTCGCCACTAACTTCCCTGTTTTCCTGACACTTTCTTATGATGGACGTGTTGCACGCCGCACGCTGTAAACCGCCGGACCAATACCTTGATGCGCATCCCCCAGTTTATGACATGTTTGATGTCTCGAGTATGGAAAAGTGTAGCAGATTGCTGAGTGGGTCTTGTGTACAAGACCTGGCTACTCTGATTAATTGTACGCCAAATAAGTAGCAGATATCCTTGTGTGGCGAGTCAACTTCATGAGACTTGCCACAAGAGAATAGCGTGTGATGATATTAAGCTTGCTGGTCGCCTAAAACTGGCCATAGGCCTGTCAATTTTGTGGCGAATTTGGACGGCTGTGATTGTAATTCATGTGAGATGGTGGCCATTGATTATAGTCGCATTCCGTTGGCATATTTTAATAGCATAGTAGAGCCATTGGCACATGCCAGTGACATGGTGGCATGACCAAATCTAGGATTTGGCGCGTGGCTAAAATTAGGGCTTGGCGGCATGGCCAAGGCTAGAATTTTGCATATTGGTGTTAGACCCAAATATGGCTTCGGCAACATTGGCTCCAGTTGCCACATCAATCCCAATGCTCTGGGTAGAATTACTTGGCTTGGTTGGCGCAACAACTTTACCTAAATTAGGGTTTGGCATGCCGAAACCCTAATTAGTGCGTGTGGCATGTGGCCGCGGCACAGTGGCGTTTTTTGTGCAAACGGTGCCATAGCCATGCCAAAGGAACTATAGCAAAGCCATGATGTGGAAACGGCCACATGAGCAAGGGTTGCTATGAGTGGATATGGTATGGCACCATTCTTAGGGTTTCCTGGGTCCCACATGGCTCGTGGCATGTTGTGGGCCCGAAGTGGCATAATTTGGGCCATGACTGGAAATTAGGGTTTCGACTAACGCCACTAAAGCAAGGTCGTGTTTCTGATTGGGATACCCTAATTGAAGTCTGTTATGGCGTTGGCCACGAACAAAAGGTGGGTTAGCGCATAGGCGCGTTATTCATGGCACGTTGTCGCGTTCGGCATGCTTCTGCGGTAAAGTGTGTCATGTTTGGCATGCACATTTAGTGCATTGACGCGGCATGGCATCCCATTAGCATGCGGAGTGGGATGGTACGTTTGGCATGTACGTTTGTCATGCCATTGGCATGTTAGCGCGGTTTTGGAAAGCCAATTTGGCATTGTGACCATCTGGCACAATTTTGCCTCTTTTAATACCGTGGCAGGTTTAGAGCGACCTGATTGGTCGATAAAAAGAGGGGACGGCCAAGCATGGGCGTGGCCACACTTCCAACGCGCGTGGAGAATTTAAAGCGACCTGATTGGTCGATGGGAAATAGGGCCGGAAAGTATGGGACCAGCCACAACTCATGTGTGTGTGGCGGGTTTAGGGGCCGGTCGGGCAACATGGGGTGTGGCCACTTGCAAGTAGCGCCCGCTGTCCTATGGCATGGCCACACCTCCCTTTGTTGCTGCTCCTATTCCGCAGCTCCTTTTATTCTTTGTTTTCTAATATTGGGTAGGATTTTGCATCTACTTATCTATGGCGGATTAATTGCCTATTTCGCCTAAGCTTAATTTCGACCGGTGGGGTCTAATATACTGCGCAAGGCGCAAAACCCTAATTTTTGCAAGTTAGTCAGGGTAATATCTGAATCTTGTGAATTATCAAAAAATTGATTGAATTCCATGTGCTGACATAGAGTTCTTTAAGTTTATTGCCTGAGAGCAGTATGCTTTCCGATTGAGTACTTTTATGCAAGAACACAAATTGTCATGCCATGTCAATATTAAGGGTTTGGTCGGGGAACATAGCATAGGAAAATACTCGGCAGGCTCCGGCATTAACGAGTAATGCAGCTAGGAGCTTATATACTCATTAGGCTTTATACTAGTGAACAATTCATCTAGGAACTTGAGTTTCAATATAATATGAAGAGAGACATAGGCCCTATCATATTTTGATGTATTCTCCAAATTCCCTGCGAAATATAGACAAATCAATGTCTACTACATATGATGCCGGGTCAGGTAGATAGAAGTTTTACAGTTTTTCCCTATACTAAAAACCACCATCAACACTTGTTGCAATTCCAAGTTGTTCACGTACGACCTCAAAATCTCGAAGAAGATTTCCGACCAGTTATGATGACATCAGAACTGGTAGTTTGTTTTCATGATCAGCAACATGATAGCAGGTTATGAAAACAGGGTTCTCGTGAAACTCGATAGGCTTGCTCTTCTCAAAATTGTCTTCCTTGTTGCATCCATTCATTGTGCACACATAAATCAGGTGAACCTTTTGACGTTACGGAACGTGTATGTACCAAAACTGAGCATGATACTCGTATACGTTCTGTGTGGGTCAGGTGTACGTGCACTTATGGTTACAACCTTGGTACGAGACCAAAAGAATAATGGATCTAAATTTAGAAGAGGTCTTGAAAAACTCAAGAATCATTCTAAACAAAGGATGACCTTCTTAGTTCAAGGGAACATAAGAGAATTGTTGAAAATCAAGGCAATCAACAAGAAATTATTCTCAAAAGTGAATGATCAAAAAAAGTTACATCATGTAAAGTACTGGAGCAAGGATCAACAGTTTAATGATAATTGTTTCGTAAACAAAGTATAACAACAACTACTTTCTCAAGACACACAGGTTTCTTGAGAATTATAAGCATCCTTCCATATTACAAAAAGGATGCTACATTGAGTAGTCATGTTGTATTTTGATGAGATTTTTGCTTATCAAGAATATTGACTACTTCTCTCTTTCCTTCTTGTAGATTTTCAGAAATATCATTAGGATTAGTAGAAAGAGATTTAACCAGAGGGTAACAAGGAATACCTGAACCTGCTGCTTTCCTTGCCTTTTTGATGCTCCGCTTGAATATTTTTATGCTTATCTTGAGCTCCGAGACTCGATTATTGATATGAATGAAATCTGCAGCAGACACCTCGGGTTCACTGTCTTCTTTAGAAGGAGATAAGGAATTTGGCTTTTCTTTCTTTCTCATATGTCTTTTTCTCTTTTCAGAGTAATTTAAAGAGTGAGTTGTCCACCTGACATTCTTCCTTCTACAATTGTAGGCATTTTTTATCTCAAAATCATAATCTAGAAATGACTCATCACAACATTTCTCTTGATTGCAGACACTGCCTTTTACTCTAGCAATATGAGAGACAGGTTTAATTACTTCCTTATACATCCATGCAAGAATGTTGTGAAGTTTCTTATTCCTCGGTCGAAAACGACATCTTCCTTCAAGATGTCCTTTAGTTCCGGAATAATAGCAGTTAAAGGATTCCTTCTTGATTGTTCTCGTGCGAGTTAATTTTGAAAGAGTACAATCCTTGTTCTCAAGACTGTCGGCTGCTTGAAAAGTTTTTTCACATGAAGATTTTTCATTAGCATGAACAATATTAATCTTACCAGTACTTGGAGCGTCTATTCCCTTATAGCCCAGACCACGTGTAGCACGATGTTCTTTACATGCTCCAAGCATAGAAGATAATTTTGTAGAGCTAGAATTAAATCTTTTCATATTTTTTCCAGTGATTTTACCTTATTAAGAGCAATAACGAGATCAGTCTCCAATGATTTTTCTCTGGCGAGGAGACTGAGTTCTCTATCATTAAAACATTTTTGTTGAGAGCCACATCTTGCTTCATGTTCCGCAAGTATTTCTTTAAACACAAAGAGATTTTGAAGGAGTTTGTCACACTCAGACCTTTTTGAGCGTAAGTCTTCTTCTCGATCTTTAACGGTAGATTGTAAAAATTTATATCCACAATCATAACCTTTAAAGAGTTTTCTCATCTTTCTGTTTTTTTGACAGAGAGGTGCCAAATATTTTCTCAAGCAAGTTGTTGACTTCTTTTCTTTAAAATCATGGTCAAACAACTTGATATATTGAGAGACTTCCTCATCAATAGTTTGTCCTTATTCTGAATCACTCTCATCTGAAAGATCATCCAACTATTCATCAAGACACTTTTCCCAGTTGAAGTCAGATTCAGACATAGAGGCAGAAACAGAAGATTTCTTATATGTCTCAGGATTTTGAAACATCTCAGGGAAACTCTGATCGGTGTTGCGTTATCAAAGAGATTAATGTCCATATAGTCAGATCGCTACAAACACAGACTTATAAGGTCTTTAAACGTGTTTGCCTGATCTGATACCAATTGAAAAAGAGGGGATCTAACAACCACACCCAATATTTTGCTTAGAAATTTGTATGGACAAACTCCAATATACTTTTTAGAGAATCAACTAGACAGTCAGACTCAATCTTAATAAAAGTATATCAAAGAGTTATATCTCACTTTCTCGATTCAATACTTACTCAAGAAAATAGAAATCTGCGAGTATAATTGAATACAAGAGAAATCAGTTGAACGATACCAAAGACCAATGTTCAAGTATCAATCAATTTCAATAAACAACCAAAGGTTGGATTTCCCAATTGATCGATTCAACGCAAAACCTGTGATATTTAAATTATATAAAAAAATATAATGCGGAAAAGAAATAACACAGACGCCAGAAGTTTTGTTAACAAGGAAACCGCAAATACAGAAAAACCCTGGGATCTAGTCCAGATTGAACACACATTGTATTAAGCCGCTACAGACACTAGCCTACTACAAACTAACTTCGGTCTGGAGTGTAGTTGAACCCCAATCAATCTTACACTGATCCAAGGTACATTTGCGCACCTTACGTCTCTGATCCCAGCAGGATACTACGCACTTGATTCCCTTAGATGATCTTACCCACAACAAAGAGTTGCTACGACCCAAAGTCGAAGACTTTAATAAACAAATCTGTATCACACAAAAAAGTCTACGGTAATAGATAAATCTGTCTCCCACGGAAATACCTACGAGTTTTTGTTCCGTATTTTGATAAATGAAGGTGAAAAGGAACCAATTGATAACCCAGGCTTATATTCCCGAAGAACAACCTAGAATTATCAATCACCCCACAATATTCTTAATCGACTAGCGAAAGAAGATATTGTGGAATCACAAATGATGAGACGAAAATGTTTGTGACTTATTTTATATCTTTCCTATCAGAGAAATCAATCTCAATCCAATCTTAAGATTTTACTCAAACACGACAGAAACAGCAAGATCAGATCACGCAACTACAGAAAAAATAGTTGGGTATGTCTTCACAATCCCAATGAAGTCTTCAAGTCGTTAACCTATAGGGTCTCGATAGAAACCTAACGTTAAAGCAGAATCGACTCTAGCTAATACAACTAGTATCACACAGAAGGTGTGGGGATTAGGTTTCCCAGTTGCTAGAGTTCTCCTTTATATAGTCTTTCAAATCAGGGTTTCCAATCTAATTTACCTTGGTAACAAAGCATTCAATATTCACTGTTAGATGAAAACCTTATTAGAATCAAGATAATATCTTTCAACCGTAAGATCGAACTTAGCTTGTTACACACAAATGAAATGCACGTTTATTTAGGTTTGTGTAACCGTACCCAAACATGTACACTTAGTTGGTTCAACAGTAGTTAACCAAATGGTTAGACATATGAGCGCTTTCATATCAACCATATTCATCTTAACCATAACTAGTTCAAATGACTCAAGAGAACTAGTTAGAGAGTTGTTCAATTGCTTAGATCTCATAGAATTATATAAGACACAATCGAAGCAAAAACGATTTGATTCACTCGAATCAATTCATAAACTTTATAGCCACGGTTTGCAAGTATGCATTCCTTAGTTTATATAGTTTAAGTTCACGAATAATCGTTTTTAGAAACTAACCCACTTAAGTATGCATACTGGTACGCGGACTTAAGTACCCAAAATAAGTTTTTTTCAGTTCACAAACTCCAACAGAAATTCACGGGATGTGAACTTCCGACAGTACGCGGACTTCAGTTCCGGTTTTCCTTAGCAACAAAGTACGCATACTTTGGTTCAAGGAATAAGGACTTACTCACGTATGAGTTATCACACAATGTTTATATCCTTTCAAGGTTATATTCTAAACTCTCATTTCAATCATTGAAACATTCTTAGAGGACGTTATATAGTTGTTGTTCACAAGCTATTTTTCGTCAAAGCGATTTTCAAGTAATTGAAACTAATATGAATTTCGTCACTAGTAAAGATAAACTTGGCCAAAGCGAAAGCTTACTAACACATATTTTGAGAAATACATAAGTGAGATAAACTCGTCTTGAAATCGCAAATGTGTATAATCATAATCTATATAGCAATACGACTTTTGTCTCAAGATATGAGATAAAGTAGATAGACTTTTGAGCGATAGATAAGTTCAAGTCTCCACATACCTTTTATTCGATGAAGTTCCACCAGTTTCTTAAGTAGTTGTTCGTCTTTGTATGATGATCGCCATGGAGTCTAGAGATCAACTACACTTTATATCCTAGTCCAAGAATTAGCTATGAGTAGACTAGAAATCAAGACTTATAGTTTTTGAAACTAAACTTGACAACAATCTTGAGATAACAACGCTTGCGAGTTCGACCGAGAAGTGCTCTAACACTCTTGAAGAGACCATTCATATGATTTGTTAAAGCAATGCTCTGTCGAACTTGCAAGCGTTGCTATCTCAAACTTGTTTATCAATATTAGTGATAAAAACTATAAGTCTTAATTTCTAGTCTACTTATAGTGATGTCTCGGACTAGGATAAATTGTGTAGTTGAGCATTAGACTTCACGGCGTTCATCAATTGAAGACGAAGAACTATTAAGGATAGCTTGTGGAACTTCATCAACAAAAGGTATGTGGAGACTAAAACTCATTTATCACTCGGAAAGTCTATTTATACTCTATCTCATATATTGAGACATAAGTCGCATTACTATATGGTTTTCGATTATGCACATTTGAGATTTTGAGCTGAGTTTGACTCGCTTACATATTTATCGAAATATGTATAGGCAAGATTTCGCTTCAACCAAGTTCATCTTATATTCTTGACGAAAGTCAAAACATGATCATGTGAAAATTGCCGAGTAACATCTTACATGGTTTGTGTGATACAATCATTTGGTGTAGACTTGGAATGTTTCGTTATGATTGTTTCAATAACTTGAAAATTGCTTTGATGCTAATAGTGTATGAAAACGTCTATTGTCATCCTCTAAGAAAGTTTCAATGATTGAAATAGAGTTTAGAACACTTAACCAACGTTGGATTATAAACATGTTATGCACTCTTGCATATATGTGATCCATGATAAGCATGTGTATGCTACATTTTATACCCATATTTATATTAGTTATGATACAATATTTTAGTTACTAATACTATTTTAGTGCTTTTGTAGAAAGTACAAGTGAATTCGATCATCCAGCGAATAAACAACAAAATGTGAGACTTAATGGTGTTTGCGACGAAAATGGAAAAATGTGGTTGGCCTGGTACTTCCGTATATCAGCAAACACAATTATGAAATGTGGTTGGCCTTTCCATGTATCAAAAACCACAATGATCAATTATGCTAGCCTGGTATTTCTATATATCAGCAACACTTATTATGTTGGCCTGGTATTTCCATGTATCAGCAGCTGGGTTGGCCTGGTATTTCCATGTATCAGCAACCACAATTATGAAATGGGGTTGGCCTGGTATTTCCATATATCAGCAACCACAATGATGAAATGAGGTTGGCCTTGTATTTCCATATATCAGCAACCACAATGAAAAAAATGCCAAAATGTAGTTGGCCTGGTATCTCCATATATATCAACAGCATAAAATTGTTTCATAGGCGAGGCACAAACGCAGCAATGAATTGAAATCAAAGTGGGGTTGGCACATGCAAACTGAAAATGGGAGTATTTTATCTTTCTTACTTTATTACAAATATATTCCAACGGGAAAGATAATTTATTTTCCATGTGAAGAATTAATTGAGGAATATTTACACGTGAGATTATTTTGGAAATAAAGTAACTCTTTCTTCATTTGGGAGATTTTGGAAATAAGGAGAGATTATTATTTCATTGGAAGAACGAGGTGGCAATACTATTTGGGGAAAGATACTAAAGACGACATCAACTTGCATGCAAGATATTTTCATAAAATAACATATTTTGATTCTTTGATTAATGAAATAAAATAAAGGGAAGGTTATAAAAAGGGGGATCGGCCAGAGAGTCGTTCGGAGAGAAGAGGCGACAAGGGTTTGGTGTATTTTGAGTTTTCTTTTCTCATGGTTTGCTAAATTGTTTGTTAGGGTTTAGATTGAAACCAATTTATTTATATAAACTCTACAATGATATTTCTAATAATGATTCATTGATTGGTGATTTCTCTTCATATAGCTTGGTGTTTAATCGATTATGTGATTTTCTTGATTACTTATGATTTTCAATTGATATAGCGTGCTTGGTTAAATTCTTGGACGCGATATGCTTTAGGATTGATATGTAATACTTTAGAATCACTACCCATGAAGCGAAGGAAATTACAGCGGAGAAACCATATTTTAGAATTTAAACATATTATCTTCCGAGACATGAGATTGATTTCGAAATTTGTCTTGAGTAATAAATAGAAATTAGTAGAGTCTTATATGATTGAATTGGTGGAAATCGAAAACCCTAGCAACCCTAATAACCCATTCTCATTTGTTTATCGTTAGAATTGTAATTATTTCATTTTGTTTATGAAAATCGTTAAAACATTATCTCTTTGATTATTGAGTTTTGGTATTAGTTAGTAGAAGTATTTTCACACTCCTCGTGGGAACGACCTGTACTTGTCATTGTTCTACTAGTTAGACATTGTGCACTTGCAGTATTCTATTGTAGGTTTCCCAACCTACCAAGTTTTTGGCGTCGCTGCCGGGGAGTGGTTGCATAATACTCTCTGATTGATATCTTGTACATAGTTTATTTTTTTTATTTTTTTATTTTATTTTTCTGTACATAATTTATTTTTATTTTAGTTTTCTTTTATTTCTTTTTACGCAGTTTTCTTGGAATTTTCCAGGTACCTTAGTTTGAAGTGCTACCAGTGAAAAGATGCACTCGCAAAGCTTTTGCAAGAGCCACTTGGAAGATCCACTAGAGGTTTGCTTAGCTCATTTTGGGTGTGATTTTGATGATGATAGTGTTATATGTGAAGTCAATGCCTTATTAGACTCCACACCTCTGCTAGCCACTAATAAATGGAAACCCAAACTAGAACCTCTGATTTGTCAGAGTCTCGACTAGTTCTATTAGACGAGAAAGCTCCGACCTTGACCCTTAAGTCATTAAATTCTGAATTTTTTTGTCTTGATGATATTGATAATGAAACCATTTTAAATGATAATGGGTCTATGAGTCTTGATATTATTGCTCCATTGAGCTATTGTTCCGCGGATGAATTTGAACCAATATTAGATGCGGAAATCATTTCAGCTGATTTAGAACCTGATTTAAAGAGGGCTCTGCGAATAGAAATTGTCAAAAAATCTTAACCTGTTGTTTATGCGAGTGATGTAATTTTCACTTACAATTTTCTAGTGGGAATGAATTTAAACATCTTTCTGGAGGTTTATAGTATTTGCATGTGCATGTTTTCAGCTGACCGGATTAGTTGGGATGATCCTTAACTTTTTAGACTCTATATATATGATTGGATGTCTACTTTGAGGTACCAACCTCACCTTGTTTGAGACTACATGCTATTGGCAAGTTGGGAAACAAATACATTTCGCTTCATGGGAGTAAACCCATCAGATTTGTTCCCTCTACTCTATCTCTTATTTTTATTGTTTATTTTTGTATTTCCCATCTTATTTTCTACGTTGGATGACTCATTTACATTGAGGACAATGTAATGTTTAAGTGCGGGGGAGTGGGTAATTATCCATATTTTTGCAGGTTTTCACTTTTCTTAGAATTTTTTAAAAAAAATAAAATAAAAATCAATTGCATAATATCTCTTTTTTGCTCGAGGACTAGCAAAATATAAGTGTCGGGGTGTTGATAAGCATGTATATGCTACATTTTATACCCATATTTATATTAGCTATGATACAATACTTTAGTTACTAATACTATTTTAGTGCTTTTGTAGAAAGTACAAGTGAATTCGATCATCCAGCGAATAAACAACAAAATGTGAGACTTAATGGTGTTTGCGACGAAAATGGAAAAATGTGGTTGGCCTGGTACTTCCATATATCAACAACCACAATGATGAAATGTGGTTGGCCTGGTATTTCCATGTATCAGCAACAAAAATGATCAATTATGCTGGCCTGGTATTTCTATATATCAGCAACACTTATTATGTTGGCCTGGTATTTCCATGTATCAGCAGCTGGGTTGGCCTGGTATTTCCATGTATCAGCAACCACAATTATGAAATGGGGTTGGCCTGGTATTTCCATATATCAGCAACCACAATGATGAAATGAGGTTGGCCTTGTATTTCCATATATCAGCAACCACAATGAAAAAAATGCCAAAATGTAGTTGGCCTGGTATCTCCATATATATCAACAGCATAAAATTGTTTCATAGGCGAGGCACAAACGCAGCAATGAATTGAAATCAAAGTGGGGTTGGCACATGCAAACTGAAAATGGGAGTATTTTATCTTTCTTACTTTATTACAAATATATTCCAACGGGAAAGATAATTTATTTTCCATGTGAAGAATTAATTGAGGAATATTTACACGTGAGATTATTTTGGAAATAAAGTAACTCTTTCTTCATTTGGGAGATTTTGGAAATAAGGAGAGATTATTATTTCATTGGAAGAACGAGGTGGCAATACTATTTGGGGAAAGATACTAAAGACGACATCAACTTGCATGCAAGATATTTTCATAAAATAACATATTTTGATTCTTTGATTAATGAAATAAAATAAAGGGAAGGTTATAAAAAGGGGGATCGGCCAGAGAGTCGTTCGGAGAGAAGAGGCGACAAGGGTTTGGTGTATTTTGAGTTTTCTTTTCTCATGGTTTTCTAAATTGTTTGTTAGGGTTTAGATTGAAACCAATTTATTTATATAAACTCTACAATGATATTTCTAATAATGATTCATTGATTGGTGATTTCTCTTCATATAGCTTGGTGTTTAATCGATTATGTGATTTTCTTGATTACTTATGATTTTCAATTGATATAGCGTGCTTGGTTAAATTCTTGGACGCGATATGCTTTAGGATTGATATGTAATACTTTAGAATCACTACCCATGAAGCGAAGGAAATTACAGCGGAGAAACCATATTTTAGAATTTAAACATATTATCTTCCGAGACATGAGATTGATTTCGAAATTTGTCTTGAGTAATAAATAGAAATTAGTAGAGTCTTATATGATTGAATTGGTGGAAATCGAAAACCCTAGCAACCCTAATAACCCATTCTCATTTGTTTATCGTTAGAATTGTAATTATTTCATTTTGTTTATGAAAATCGTTAAAACATTATCTCTTTGATTATTGAGTTTTGGTATTAGTTAGTAGAAGTATTTTCACACTCCTCGTGGGAACGACCTGTACTTGTCATTGTTCTACTAGTTAGACATTGTGCACTTGCAGTATTCTATTGTAGGTTTCCCAACCTACCAAGTTTTTGGCGTCGCTGCCGGGGAGTGGTTGCATAATACTCTCTGATTGATATCTTGTACATAGTTTATTTTTTTTATTTTTTTATTTTATTTTTCTGTACATAATTTATTTTTATTTTAGTTTTCTTTTATTTCTTTTTACGCAGTTTTCTTGGAATTTTCCAGGTACCTTAGTTTGAAGTGCTACCAGTGAAAAGATGCACTCGCAAAGCTTTTGCAAGAGCCACTTGGAAGATCCACTAGAGGTTTGCTTAGCTCATTTTGGGTGTGATTTTGATGATGATAGTGTTATATGTGAAGTCAATGCCTTATTAGACTCCACACCTCTGCTAGCCACTAATAAATGGAAACCCAAACTAGAACCTCTGATTTGTCAGAGTCTCGACTAGTTCTATTAGACGAGAAAGCTCCGACCTTGACCCTTAAGTCATTAAATTCTGAATTTTTTTGTCTTGATGATATTGATAATGAAACCATTTTAAATGATAATGGGTCTATGAGTCTTGATATTATTGCTCCATTGAGCTATTGTTCCGCGGATGAATTTGAACCAATATTAGATGCGGAAATCATTTCAGCTGATTTAGAACCTGATTTAAAGAGGGCTCTGCGAATAGAAATTGTCAAAAAATCTTAACCTGTTGTTTATGCGAGTGATGTAATTTTCACTTACAATTTTCTAGTGGGAATGAATTTAAACATCTTTCTGGAGGTTTATAGTATTTGCATGTGCATGTTTTCAGCTGACCGGATTAGTTGGGATGATCCTTAACTTTTTAGACTCTATATATATGATTGGATGTCTACTTTGAGGTACCAACCTCACCTTGTTTGAGACTACATGCTATTGGCAAGTTGGGAAACAAATACATTTCGCTTCATGGGAGTAAACCCATCAGATTTGTTCCCTCTACTCTATCTCTTATTTTTATTGTTTATTTTTGTATTTCCCATCTTATTTTCTACGTTGGATGACTCATTTACATTGAGGACAATGTAATGTTTAAGTGCGGGGGAGTGGGTAATTATCCATATTTTTGCAGGTTTTCACTTTTCTTAGAATTTTTTAAAAAAAATAAAATAAAAATCAATTGCATAATATCTCTTTTTTGCTCGAGGACTAGCAAAATATAAGTGTCGGGGTGTTGATAAGCATGTATATGCTACATTTTATACCCATATTTATATTAGCTATGATACAATACTTTAGTTACTAATACTATTTTAGTGCTTTTGTAGAAAGTACAAGTGAATTCGATCATCCAGCGAATAAACAACAAAATGTGAGACTTAATGGTGTTTGCGACGAAAATGGAAAAATGTGGTTGGCCTGGTACTTCCATATATCAACAACCACAATGATGAAATGTGGTTGGCCTGGTATTTCCATGTATCAGCAACAAAAATGATCAATTATGCTGGCCTGGTATTTCTATATATCAGCAACACTTATTATGTTGGCCTGGTATTTCCATGTATCAGCAGCTGGGTTGGCCTGGTATTTCCATGTATCAGCAACCACAATTATGAAATGGGGTTGGCCTGGTATTTCCATATATCAGCAACCACAATGATGAAATGAGGTTGGCCTGGTATTTCCATATATCAGCAACCACAATGAAAAAAATGCCAAAATGTAGTTGGCCTGGTATCTCCATATATATCAACAGCATAAAATTGTTTCATAGGCGAGGCACAAACGCAGCAATGAATTGAAATCAAAGTGGGGTTGGCACATGCAAACTGAAAATGGGAGTATTTTATCTTTCTTACTTTATTACAAATATATTCCAACGGGAAAGATAATTTATTTTCCATGTGAAGAATTAATTGAGGAATATTTACACGTGAGATTATTTTGGAAATAAAGTAACTCTTTCTTCATTTGGGAGATTTTGGAAATAAGGAGAGATTATTATTTCATTGGAAGAACGAGGTGGCAATACTATTTGGGGAAAGATACTAAAGACGACATCAACTTGCATGCAAGATATTTTCATAAAATAACATATTTTGATTCTTTGATTAATGAAATAAAATAAAGGGAAGGTTATAAAAAGGGGGATCGGCCAGAGAGTCGTTCGGAGAGAAGAGGCGACAAGGGTTTGGTGTATTTTGAGTTTTCTTTTCTCATGGTTTTCTAAATTGTTTGTTAGGGTTTAGATTGAAACCAATTTATTTATATAAACTCTACAATGATATTTCTAATAATGATTCATTGATTGGTGATTTCTCTTCATATAGCTTGGTGTTTAATCGATTATGTGATTTTCTTGATTACTTATGATTTTCAATTGATATAGCGTGCTTGGTTAAATTCTTGGACGCGATATGCTTTAGGATTGATATGTAATACTTTAGAATCACTACCCATGAAGCGAAGGAAATTACAGCGGAGAAACCATATTTTAGAATTTAAACATATTATCTTCCGAGACATGAGATTGATTTCGAAATTTGTCTTGAGTAATAAATAGAAATTAGTAGAGTCTTATATGATTGAATTGGTGGAAATCGAAAACCCTAGCAACCCTAATAACCCATTCTCATTTGTTTATCGTTAGAATTGTAATTATTTCATTTTGTTTATGAAAATCGTTAAAACATTATCTCTTTGATTATTGAGTTTTGGTATTAGTTAGTAGAAGTATTTTCACACTCCTCGTGGGAACGACCTGTACTTGTCATTGTTCTACTAGTTAGACATTGTGCACTTGCAGTATTCTATTGTAGGTTTCCCAACCTACTAAGTTTTGGCGCCGCTGCCGGGGAGTGGTTGCATAATACTCTCCGATTGATATCTTGTACATAGTTTTTATTTTTTTATTTTTTTATTTTATTTTTCCTGTACATAATTTATTTTTATTTTTATTTTAGTTTTCTTTTATTTCTTTTTACGCAGTTTGCTTGGAATTTTCCACGTACCTTAGTATGAAGTGCTACCAGCGAAAAGATGCACTCGCAAAGCTTTTGCAAGAGCCACTTGGAAGATCCACTAGAGGTTTGCTTAGCTCATTTTGGGTATGATTTTGATGATGATAGTGTTATATGTGAAGTCAATGCCTTATTAGACTCCACACCTCTGCTAGCCACTAATAAATGGAAACCCAAACTAGAACCTCTGATTTGTCAGAGTCTCGACTAGTTCTATTAGACGAGAAAGCTCCGACCTTGACCCTTAAGTCATTAAATTCTGAATTTTTTTGTCTTGATGATATTGATAATGAAACCGTTTTAAATGATAATGGGTCTATGAGTCTTGATATTATTGCTCCATTGAGCTATTGTTCCGTGGATGAATTTGAACCAATATTAGATGCGGGAATCATTTCAGCTGATTTAGAACCTGATTTAGAGAGTGCTCCGCGAATAGAAATTGTCAAAAAATCTTAACCTGTTGCTTATGCGAGTGATGTAATTTTCACTTACAATTTTCTAGTGGGAATGAATTTAAACATCTTTCTGGAGGTTTATAGTATTTGCATGTGTATGTTTTCAGCTGACCGGATTAGTTGGGATGATCCTCAACTTTTTAGACTCTATATATATGATTGGATGTCTACTTTGGGGTACCAACCTCACCTTGTTTGAGACTACATGCTATTGGCAAGTTGGGAAACAAATACATTTCGCTTCATGGGAGTCAACCCATCAGATTTGTTCCCTCTACTCTATCTCTTATTTTTATTGTTTATTTTTGTATTTCCCATCTTAATTTCTACGTTGGATGACTCAATTACATTGAGGACAATGTAATGTTTAAGTGCGGGGGAGTGGGTAATTATCCATATTTTTGCAGGTTTTCACTTTTCTTAGAATTTTTTTAAAAAATAAAAAATAAAATCAATAAAATCAATTGCATAATATCTCTTTTTTGCTCGAGGACTAGCAAAATATAAGTGTCGGGGTGTTGATAAGCATGTATATGCTACATTTTATACCCATATTTATATTATCTATGATACAATATTTTAGTTACTAATACTATTTTAGTGCTTTTGTATAAAGTACAAGTGAATTCGATCATCCAGCGAATAAACAGCAAAATGTGAAACTTAATGGTGTTTGCGACGAAAATGGAAAAATGTGGTTTGCCTGGTACTTCCATATATCAGCAACCACAATGATGAAATGTGGTTGGCCTGGTATTTCCATGTATCAGAAACCACAATGATCAATTATGTTGGCCTGGTATTTCTATATATCAGCAGCACTTATTATGCTGGCCTGGTATTTCCATGTATCAGCAGCCGGGTTGGCCTAGTATTTCCATGTATCAGCAACCACAATTATGAAATGGGGTTGGCCTGGTATTTTCATATATCAACAACCACAATGATGAAATGAGGTTGGCCTGGTATTTCCATATATCAGCAACCACAATGAAAAAAATGACAAAATGTAGCTAGCCTGGTATCTCCATATATATCAGCAGCATAAAATTGTTTCACAGGCGAGGCACAAACGCAGCAAATGAATTGAAATCAAATTGGGGTTGCCACATGCAAACTGAAAATGGGAGTATTTTATCTTTCTTACTTTATTACAAATATATTCCACCGGGAAAGATAATTTATTTGCTATGTGAAGAATTAATTGAGGAATATTTACACGTGAGATTATTTTGGAAATAAAGTAACTCTTTCTTCATTTGGGAGATTTTGGAAATAAGGAGAGATTAGTATTTCATTGGAAGAACGAGGTGGCAATACTATTTGGGGAAAGATACTGATGACGACATCAACTTGCATGCAAGATATTTTCATAGAATAATTTATTTTGATTCTTTGATTAATGAAATAAAAGAAAGGGAAGGTTATAAAAAGGGGGATCGGCCAGAGAGTCGTTCGGAGAGGAGAGGCGGCAAGGGTTTGGTGTATTTTGAGTTTTCTTTTCTCATGGTTTGCTAAATTGTTTGTTAGGGTTTAGATTGAAACCAATTTATTTATATAAACTCTACGATGATATTTCTAATAATGATTCATTGATTAGTGATTTCTCTTCATATAGCTTGGTGTTTAATCGATTATGTGATTTTCTTGATTACTTATGCTTTTCAATTGATATAGCGTGCTTGGTTAAATTCTTTGACGCAATATGCTTTAGGATTGATATGTAATACTTTAGAATCACTACCCATGAAGCGAAGGAAATTACAGCGGAGAAACCATATTTTAGAATTTAAACATATTATCTTCCGAGACATGAGATTGATTTCGAAATTTGTATTGAGTAATAAATAGGAATTATTAGAGTCTTATATGATTGAATTGGTGGAAATCGAAAACCCTAGCAACCCTAATAACCCATTCTCATTTGTTTATCGTTAGAATTGTTATTATTTCATTTTGTTTGTGAAAATCGTTAAAACATTATCTCTTTGATTATTGAGTTTTGGTATTAGTTAGTAGAAGTATTTTCACACTCCTCGTGGGAACGACCTGTACTTGTCATTGTTCTACTAGTTAGACATTGTGCACTTGCAGTATTCTATTGTAGGTTTCCCAACCTACTAAGTTTTGGCGCCGCTGCCGGGGAGTGGTTGCATAATACTCTCCGATTGATATCTTGTACATAGTTTTTATTTTTTTATTTTTTTATTTTATTTTTCCTGTACATAATTTATTTTTATTTTTATTTTAGTTTTCTTTTATTTCTTTTTACGCAGTTTGCTTGGAATTTTCCACGTACCTTAGTATGAAGTGCTACCAGCGAAAAGATGCACTCGCAAAGCTTTTGCAAGAGCCACTTGGAAGATCCACTAGAGGTTTGCTTAGCTCATTTTGGGTATGATTTTGATGATGATAGTGTTATATGTGAAGTCAATGCCTTATTAGACTCCACACCTCTGCTAGCCACTAATAAATGGAAACCCAAACTAGAACCTCTGATTTGTCAGAGTCTCGACTAGTTCTATTAGACGAGAAAGCTCCGACCTTGACCCTTAAGTCATTAAATTCTGAATTTTTTTGTCTTGATGATATTGATAATGAAACCGTTTTAAATGATAATGGGTCTATGAGTCTTGATATTATTGCTCCATTGAGCTATTGTTCCGTGGATGAATTTGAACCAATATTAGATGCGGAATCATTTCAGCTGATTTAGAACCTGATTTAGAGAGTGCTCCGCGAATAGAAATTGTCAAAAAATCTTAACCTGTTGCTTATGCGAGTGATGTAATTTTCACTTACAATTTTCTAGTGGGAATGAATTTAAACATCTTTCTGGAGGTTTATAGTATTTGCATTGTATGTTTTCAGCTGACCGGATTAGTTGGGATGATCCTCAACTTTTTAGACTCTATATATATGATTGGATGTCTACTTTGGGGTACCAACCTCACCTTGTTTGAGACTACATGCTATTGGCAAGTTGGGAAAATACATTTCGCTTCATGGGAGTCAACCCATCAGATTTGTTCCCTACTCTATCTCTTATTTTTATTGTTTATTTTGTATTTCCCATCTTAATTTCTACGTTGGATGACTCAATTACATTGAGGACAATGTAATGTTTAAGTGCGGGGGAGTGGGTAATTATCCATATTTTTGCAGGTTTTCACTTTTCTTAGAATTTTTAAAAAATAAAAAATAAAATCAATTGCATAATATCTCTTTTTGCTCGAGGACTAGCAAAATATAAGTGTCGGGGTGTTGATAAGCATGTATATGCTACATTTTATACCCATATTTATATTATCTATGATACAATATTTAGTTACTAATACTATTTTAGTGCTTTTGTATAAAGTACAAGTGAATTCGATCATCCAGCGAATAAACAGCAAAATGTGAACTTAATGGTGTTTGCGACGAAAATGGAAAAATGTGGTTGGCCTGGTACTTCCATATATCAGCAACCACAATGATGAAATGTGGTTGGCCTGGTATTTCCATGTATCAGAAACCACAATGATCAATTATGTTGGCCTGGTATTTCTATATATCAGCAGCACTTATTATGCTGGCCTGGTATTTCCATGTATCAGCAGCCGGGTTGGCCTGGTATTTCCATGTATCAGCAACCACAATTATGAAATGGGGTTGGCCTGGTATTTCCATATATCAACAACCACAATGATGAAATGAGGTTGGCCTGGTATTTCCATATATCAGCAACCACAATGAAAAAAATGACAAAATGTAGCTGGCCTGGTATCTCCATATATATCAGCAGCATAAAATTGTTTCATAGGCGAGGCACAAACGCAGCAAATGAATTGAAATCAAAGTGGGGTTGGCACATGCAAACTGAAAATGGGAGTTTTATCTTTCTTACTTTATTACAAATATATTCCACCGGGAAAGATAATTTATTTGCATGTGAAGAATTAATTGAGGAATATTTACACGTGAGATTATTTTGGAAATAAAGTAACTCTTTCTTCATTTGGGAGATTTTGGAAATAAGGAGAGATTATTATTTCATTGGAAGAACGAGGTGGCAATACTATTTGGGGAAAGATACTGATGACGACATCAACTTGCATGCAAGATATTTTCATAGAATAATTTATTTTGATTCTTTGATTAATGAAATAAAAGAAAGGGAAGGTTATAAAAGGGGGATCGGCCAGAGAGTCGTTCGGAGAGAAGAGGCGCAAGGGTTTGGTGTATTTTGAGTTTTCTTTTCTCATGGTTTGCTAAATTGTTTGTTAGGGTTTAGATTGAAACCAATTTATTTATATAAACTCTACGATGATATTTCTAATAATGATTCATTGATTAGTGATTTCTCTTCATATAGCTTGGTGTTTAATCGATTATGTGATTTTCTTGATTACTTATGCTTTTCAATTGATATAGCGTGCTTGGTTAAATTCTTTGACGCAATATGCTTTAGGATTGATATGTAATACTTTAGAATCACTACCCATGAAGCGAAGGAAATTACAGCGGAGAAACCCTATTTTAGAATTTAACATATTATCTTCCGAGACATGAGATTGATTTCGAAATTTGTATTGAGTAATAAATAGGAATTATAGAGTCTTATATGATTGAATTGGTGGAAATCGAAAACCCTAGCAACCCTAATAACCCATTCTCATTTGTTTATCGTTAGAATTGTTTATTTCATTTTGTTTATGAAAATCGTTAAAACATTATCTCTTTGATTATTGAGTTTTGGTATTAGTTAGTAGAAGTATTTTCACACTCCTCGTGGGAACGACCTGTACTTGTCATTGTTCTACTAGTTAGACATTGTGCACTTGCAGTATTCTATTGTAGGTTTCCCAACCTACTAAGTTTTGGCGCCGCTGCCGGGGAGTGGTTGCATAATACTCTCCGATTGATATCTTGTACATAGTTTTTATTTTTTTATTTTATTTTTCCTGTACATAATTTATTTTTATTTTTATTTTAGTTTTCTTTTATTTCTTTTTACGCAGTTTGCTTGGAATTTTCCACGTACCTTAGTATGAAGTGCTACCAGCGAAAAGATGCACTCGCAAAGCTTTTGCAAGAGCCACTTGGAAGATCCACTAGAGGTTTGCTTAGCTCATTTTGGGTATGATTTTGATGATGATAGTGTTATATGTGAAGTCAATGCCTTATTAGACTCCACACCTCTGCTAGCCACTAATAAATGGAAACCCAAACTAGAACCTCTGATTTGTCAGAGTCTCGACTAGTTCTATTAGACGAGAAAGCTCCGACCTTGACCCTTAAGTCATTAAATTCTGAATTTTTTTGTCTTGATGATATTGATAATGAAACCGTTTTAAATGATAATGGGTCTATGAGTCTTGATATTATTGCTCCATTGAGCTATTGTTCCGTGGATGAATTTGAACCAATATTAGATGCGGGAATCATTTCAGCTGATTTAGAACCTGATTTAGAGAGTGCTCCGCGAATAGAAATTGTCAAAAAATCTTAACCTGTTGCTTATGCGAGTGATGTAATTTTCACTTACAATTTTCTAGTGGGAATGAATTTAAACATCTTTCTGGAGGTTTATAGTATTTGCATGTGTATGTTTTCAGCTGACCGGATTAGTTGGGATGATCCTCAACTTTTTAGACTCTATAATATGATTGGATGTCTACTTTGGGGTACCAACCTCACCTTGTTTGAGACTACATGCTATTGGCAAGTTGGGAAACAAATACATTTCGCTTCATGGGAGTCAACCCATCAGATTTGTTCCCTCTACTCTATCTCTTATTTTTATTGTTTATTTTTGTATTTCCCATCTTAATTTCTACGTTGGATGACTCAATTACATTGAGGACAATGTAATGTTTAAGTGCGGGGGAGTGGGTAATTATCCATTTTTGCAGGTTTTCACTTTTCTTAGAATTTTTTTAAAAAATAAAAAAAAATCAATAAAATCAATTGCATAATATCTCTTTTTTGCTCGAGGACTAGCAAAATATAAGTGTCGGGGTGTTGATAAGCATGTATATGCTACATTTTATACCCATATTTATATTATCTATGATACAATATTTTAGTTACTAATACTATTTTAGTGCTTTTGTATAAAGTACAAGTGAATTCGATCATCCAGCGAATAAACAGCAAAATGTGAAACTTAATGGTGTTTGCGACGAAAATGGAAAAATGTGGTTGCCTGGTACTTCCATATATCAGCAACCACAATGATGAAATGTGGTTGGCCTGGTATTTCCATGTATCAGAAACCACAATGATCAATTATGTTGGCCTGGTATTTCTATATATCAGCAGCACTTATTATGCTGGCCTGGTATTTCCATGTATCAGCAGCCGGGTTGGCCTAGTATTTCCATGTATCAGCAACCACAATTATGAAATGGGGTTGGCCTGGTATTTTCATATATCAGCAACCACAATGATGAAATGAGGTTGGCCTGGTATTTCCATATATCAGCAACCACAATGAAAAAAATGACAAAATGTAGCTAGCCTGGTATCTCCATATATATCAGCAGCATAAAATTGTTTCATAGGCGAGGCACAAACGCAGCAAATGAATTGAAATCAAATTGGGGTTGCCACATGCAAACTGAAAATGGGAGTATTTTATCTTTCTTACTTTATTACAAATATATTCCACCGGGAAAGATAATTTATTTGCTATGTGAATAATTAATTGAGGAATATTTACACGTGAGATTATTTTGGAAATAAAGTAACTCTTTCTTCATTTGGGAGATTTTGGAAATAAGGAGAGATTAGTATTTCATTGGAAGAACGAGGTGGCAATATTATTTGGGGAAAGATACTGATGACGACATCAACTTGCATGCAAGATATTTTCATAGAATAATTTATTTTGATTCTTTGATTAATGAAATAAAAGAAAGGGAAGGTTATAAAAAGGGGGATCGGCCAGAGAGCCGTTCGGAGAGAAGAGGCGGCAAGGGTTTGGTGTATTTTGAGTTTTCTTTTCTCATGGTTTGCTAAATTGTTTGTTAGGGTTTAGATTGAAACCAATTTATTTATATAAACTCTACGATGATATTTCTAATAATGATTCATTGATTAGTGATTTCTCTTCATATAACTTGGTGTTTAATCGATTATGTGATTTTCTTGATTACTTATGCTTTTCAATTGATATAGCGTGCTTGGTTAAATTCTTTGACGCAATATGCTTTAGGATTGATATGTAATACTTTAGAATCACTACCCATGAAGCGAAGGAAATTACAGCGGAGAAACCATATTTTAGAATTTAAACATATTATCTTCTGAGACATGAGATTGATTTCGAAATTTGTATTGAGTAATAAATAGGAATTATTAGAGTCTTATATGATTGAATTGGTGGAAATCGAAAACCCTAGCAACCCTAATAACCCATTCTCATTTGTTTATCGTTAGAATTGTTATTATTTCATTTTGTTTCTGAAAATCGTTAAAACATTATCTCTTTGATTATTGAGTTTTGGTATTAGTTAGTAGAAGTATTTTCACACTCCTCGTGGGAATGACCTGTACTTTTCATTGTTCTACTAGTTAGACACTGTGCACTTGCAGTATTCTATTGTAGGTTTCCCAACCTACCAAGTTTTTGGCGCCGCTGCCGGGGAGTGGTTGCATAATACTCTCCGATTGATATCTTGTACATAGTTTATTCTTTTTATTTTTTTTATTTTCTTTTTTTTATTTTTCTGTACATGATTTATTTTTATTTTTATTTTAGTTTTCTTTTAGTTCTTTTATGCAGTTTGTTTGGAATTTTCCAGGTACCTTAGTTTGAAGTGCTACCAGCGAAAAGATGCACTCGCAAAGATTTTGCAAGAGCCACTTGGAACATCCACTAGAGGTTTGCTTAGCTCATTTTGGGTATGATTTTGATGATGATAGTGTTATATGTGAAGTCAATGCCTTATTAGACTCCAAACCTCTGCTAGACACTAATAAATGGAAACCCAAACTAGAACCTCTAATTTTATCAGAGTCTCGACTAGTTCTATAAGAAGAGAAAGCTCCGACCTTGACCCTTAACTCATTAAATTCTGAATTTTTTTGTCTTGATGATATTGATAATGAAACTGTTTTAAATGATAATGGGTCTATGAGTCGTGATATTATTTCTCCATTGAGCTATTGCTCCGCGGATGAATTTGAACCAATATTAGCTGCGGAAATCATTCAGCTGATTTAGAACCTGATTTAGAGAGTGCTCTGCGAATATAAATTGTCAAAAAATCTGAACCTGTGGCTTATGCGAGTGATGTAATTTGCACTTACAATTTTCTAGTGGGAATGAATTTAAACATCTTTCTGGAGGTTTATAGTATTTGCAGGTGCATATTTTCAGCTGACCGGATTAGTTGGGATGATCCTCAACTTTTTAGACTCTATATATATGATTGGATGTCTACTTTGGGGTACCAACCTCACCTTGTTTGAGACTACATGCTATTGGCAAGTTGGGAAACAAATATATTTCGCTTTATGGGAGTCAACCCATCAGATTTGTTCCCTCTACTCTATCTCTTATTTTTATTGTTTATTTTTGTATTTCCCATCTTAATTTCTACGTTAGATAACTCAATTACATTGAGGACAATGTAATGTTTAAGTGCGGGGGGTGGGTAATTATCCACATTTTTGCAAGTTTTTACTTTTCTTAGAATTTTTTTTAAAAAAAAATAAAATAAAAAAAATAAAATCATTTGCATAATATCTCTGTTTTGCTCGAGGACTAGCAAAATATAAGTGTCAGGGTGTTGATAAGCATGTATATGCTACATTTTATACCCATATTTATATTAGCTATGATACAATATTTTAGTTACTAATACTATTTTAGTGCTTTTGTATAAAGTACAAGTGAATTCAATCATCCAGCGAATAAACAGTAAAATGTGAGACTTAATGGTGTTTGCCACGAAAATGGAAAAATGTGGTTGGCCTGGTACTTCCATATATCAGCAACCACAATGATGAAATGTGGTTGGCCTGGTATTTCCATGTATCAGCAACCACAATGATCAATTATGCTGGCCTGGTATTTCTATATATCAACAACACTTATTATGCTGGCCTGGTATTTCCATGTATCAGCAGCCGGGTAGTCCTGGTATTTCCATGTATCAGCAACCACAATTATGAAATGGGGTTGGCCTGGTATTTCCATATATCACCAACCACAATGATGAAATGATGTTGGCCTGGTATTTCCATATATCAGCAACCACAATGAAAAAAATGACAAAATGTAGTTGGCCTGGTATCTCCATATATATCAGCAGTATAAAATTGTTTCATAGGCGAGGCACAAACGCAGCAAATGAATTGAAATCAAAGTGGGGTTGGCACATGCAAACTGAAAATGGGAGTATTTTATCTTTCTTACTTTATTACAAATATATTCCACCGGGAAAGATAATTTATTTTCCGTGTGAAGAATTAATTGAGGAATATTTACACGTGAGATTATTTTGGAAATAAAGTAACTCTTTCTTCATTTGGGAGATTTTGGAAATAAGGAGAGATTATTATTTCATCGGAAGAACGAGGTGGCAATACTATTTGGGGAAAGATATTGATGACGACATCAACTTGCATGCAAGATATTTTCATAGAATAATTTATTTTGATTCTTTGATTAATGAAATAAAAGAAAGGGAAGGTTATAAAAAGGGGGATCGGCCAGAGAGCCGTTCGGAGAGAAGAGGCGACAAGGGTTTGGTGTATTTTGAGTTTTCTTTTCTCATGGTTTGCTAAATTGTTTGTTAGGGTTTAGATTTAAACCAATTTATTTATATAAACTCTACGATGATATTTCTATTAATGATTCATTGATTAGTGATTTCTCTTCATATAGCTTGGTGTTTAATCGATTATGTGATTTTCTTGATTACTTATGCTTTTCAATTGATATAGCGTGCTTGGTTAAATTCTTTGACGCAATATGCTTTAGGATTGATATGTAATACTTTAGAATCACTACCCATGAAGCGAAGGAAATTACAGCGGAGAAACCATATTTTAGAATTTAAACATATTATCTTCCGAGACATGAGATTGATTTCGAAATTTGTCTTGAGTAATAAATAGAAATTAGTATAGTCTTATATGATTGAATTGGTGGAAATCGAAAACCCTAGCAACCCTAATAACCCATTCTCATTTGTTTATCGTTAGAATTGTTATTATTTCATTTTGTTTCTGAAAATCGTTAAAACATTATCTCTTTGATTATTGAGTTTTGGTATTAGTTAGTAGAAGTATTTTCACACTCCTCGTGGGAACGACGTGTACTTGCCATTGTTCTACTAGTTAGACATTATGCACTTGCAGTATTCTATTGTAGGTTTCCCAACCTAACAATCCACGTCCGGGAACCATAGTATGCATACCCGTATGAGTACCTATTGGTTTGAGAAGTCCAGGAACCTAAGTCTGCGTACCCGTACGCATATTAGCATAAGTTTCATGTCCAGAAAATTCTGCTGGGTTTGGAGGTATGCATACCCGTTCGCATACTGGCGAACACCATAGTTGGTCCGGCTATCCAATTATGCGTACCCGTTTGCATACTTGAGTGGTTAAAGTTCTAAAATCGGGCGTTATATGAACAATTACATTTATATAATAAGGAATGCATTCTTTGCAAACCGTGGCTATCATGTTCATGAATTGATTCGAGTGAATCAAACCGATTTTGCTTCAATTGTGTTCTTGTATACTTCTATGAGAATATAGAAATTAAACAACGCTTTAACTAGTTTCATTTAGTTATTTGAACTAGTTATGGTTAAGATGAATAAGGTTGATATGAGAGTGTTCACATAGCTAACCTCGGTTAACTACTGTTGAGACAACATGGTGTACACGTTTAGGTACTGTTACATAAACCTAAATGAGGGTACATTTCATTTGTGTATAACAATCTAAGTTCGATCTAACAGTCGAAAGATATTAGCTTGAATCTAATCAAGTTTTCATCTCACGGTGAATATTGAATGCTTTTGTTACCAAGGTAACTTAGATTTCAAACCCTGATTTGAAAACTATATAAGGGAGAACTCTAGCAACTGGGAAACCTAATCCCCACACCTCCTGTATGATCTAGTTGAAACTAGAGTCGATTCTCCTTTAACCTTAGGTTTTTCACGAAACCCTGTAAGTTAACGACTTGAAGACTTCATTGGGATTGTGAAGCCAGACCTAACTATTTTCTCTGTAGTTGCGTGTTCTAATCTTACTTTTACTATCGTGATTGAGTATCATCTTTGCTAAGATTTGCTTGAGATTTATCTCCGATAGGTAAGATTAAAAGTAGTTACAAACATCTTCGTCTCATCGTTTGTGATTCCACAATATCTTGTTTCGCTACCATACGATTAAGATTATTGTGAGGTGATTGATAATACTAGGTTGTTCTTCGGGAATATAAGTCTGGTTTATCAATTGGTTCCTGTGCACCTTGATTTATCAAAAGACGGAACAAAACTCATATGTATTTACGTGGGAGACATATTTATCTATTCCAATAGACTTTTCTGTGTGAGACATATTTTTTATCAAGTATTCTTTGGGTCGTAGCAACTCTTGGTTGTGGGCGAGATCAACTAAGGGAATCAAGTGCGTAGAATCCTGTTGGGGTTCAGAGACGTAAGAAGCTCAATTGTACCTTGATTAGTGTGAGATTGATTAGGGCTAAACTACATTACAGTCTGAAGTTCATTGGTAGTAGGCTAGTGTCTGTAGCGTCTTAATACAATGTGGTGCTCAAAGATGGACTAGGTCCCGGGGTTTTTATGCATTTGCAGTTTTCCTCGTTTACAAAATTCTGGTGTCTGCGTTATTTCTTTTCTGCATTATATTTTGTTATATAATAGAAATATCACAGGTTGTGCGTTGAATCGATCAATTTGTAAATCCAACCTTTGGTTATTGATTGAAATTGATTGATCCTTGAACATTGATATTTGGTACCGTTCAAGTTATTTCTCTTATATTCAATCGGTCTCGCAAATTCCTATTTGCTGATTGCAGATTGAATTGAGAGATTGAGATATAAAACTCTTTGATATACTTTTCTCTAGATTTAGTCTAAATGTCTAATTGATTCTTTGAAACTATATTGGAGTTTGTCTATTCAGATTGCAAAACGAAATATTGGGTGTGGTTGTTAGACCCCCTCTTTTCCAATTGGCATCAGAGCAGGCAAACACTATAAACCTAATAAGTTTGTGTTTGACTGATCATTAAATTATGTCCCTATGTGAAATTACTTTGGAAAACTTGTTCTGGGCATCTGTAACGCACACCAGAAATCCTTAAAGATTGTTCAAAACATATTATCTACTAGACCTCTGGTCTCCCTAGATAATCTTTCTTCATCTACGACATTGGAAATCCTAGATGATGAAAAACAGTCTAAAGGAAAAATTAGAAGTTCTTCTAAGAAAAATCGCTCGAGAAAACAAAGTCGAAGCTCAAAGGTATGGAATCTTACTAGATTATTTCTTAATCTTTTTGAGGAATACTATCATGATGGATCTATTGACAAAGATCTATTTAAATCTCTTGAAGGGGTTTTCAAATTGTTAGAAAAAATCAATTTGATTGAGGAAAAGAATTATTCTGATAAAAGTTTTGTATCTGTCAAATCATGCAAGCATGATGTACGAGCTAAACATACTATCAACCCATATGAATTCAATAAACGGAATTCTTGTCGGGTTCGTGCAGGTTCTAAATGTCAGAAAACATTTCTTCCTAATCATAAGAAAAATGAGTTAGAAAGCTCTATTAACCATGATTATCATCATTACTATGATTATATCACTGGTACTGTTCACAAATACCGACCGTAACCTGTGCATGAGATTGACTCTACACATACTGCCTCTTGGTAACAAGCTTAGCTATACCCCATTTGTATATAACTTGATATGGGGAAAGTAATGGTGTAATTTGTTTTGAACATTGGGTTAGTTTTATCTTTTTTGAAAAACTCCTTGATTGATTTCTTTTTATCAGTCTGTTCACCCGAGGATAAAAGTATGTGGTCCTTCTACTTTTGTTGCGCTATACTTTTTCCTCACAGGTTGCGATCCTTGGTACTGAACACTTAAAAATCCTACATTTATTTTTTGTGGGTCACGGTTCAGGAACGGGTTCAAGCCCATTTTTGGGTCTCTAAAAGTATTGGTACGCGTACCCTTCTTCAACCTCCCATCTTGTCCGCGTATGTGAACCTTTCTAGGGTTCATGTGTTTTCTCCATTAATCTTCTTTGGAGAGAAAAAAGTAAAAAGGGTTTTCAAGGGACATATCAAGTAAGTCTTCTCTTCCTCTAATCACTCTCAATTTCTAAAGTTCATGAAGAATTTCAAGGTTCCAAAAGAATTTTCAAAAAAAACTTGGGTTCTTCATCTTCTTCTAGCATGAACTTACCTATAAATTAAAGTTCTATTAGGATTAGAATTGTCAATGATTCATGTGGCAAGGTTTTTGAAAGGATTTCTTCTAATGGGTTTTTCTAGAAAAGAAAATGGATTTTGTTAGTAGACATAAAGAAGATTTGGTATGTCTTGAAAAGTTTAATCTTGGAAACATCTTTGATGATCTTGGTAAAGGTTTTAACACTCTTACAAGAATCTTCTATGATAACATCTACGATGTTAATTATGATGACATGGAATTCAAGACCATGATAAATATACAAAAGATTCTTGTTGATAGAGAGTTGATTTCAAGGATCACTAAAATTCCCCTAAGGAATTTTCTCCTTCCAAGACCTAGTCGTGAAAGACCATCTTATGAAACCATCTCTAATGGTCTTTGTGGTAAGAGTGTTGATTGTAATGAAGGGGAATTTCCGGCTAATAATCTTAGTCTTGATTTGATGTCTTTTAGAAAACTCGGTATCTATAATCTTTGTCCCGCCACGGTTGAGAATTCTCGTTGGAGTCGTGAGTTTGCGGAGTTGGTCTATTTCCTTGAGTTGGGAACTCAAAGTCTCGACATTTGTGGGTTTATCATTTATCAAATGTTGTCGATGACGTCTTCCAACAAGAAGTTAGGATATCCATGTTTGATTGAGAAAGTTTGTCGCACCTTCTCCATTGCTCCCATTGGCAACTCTATGGAACTCGAAAGCTTGTTCCCCTTGTACTTTCAAACGTATAAAGGAGAATGCTTGCAAGAGACAAAGATGTAACAGTCATGTTGACTCGTGTGATTCTTTCTCCATGAAGCTTGTTCACCAAATTCACAAGGGTGTTTGTAAAATTGATGCCAAGGTAAAGTGTGTGCAAGAACAATTACTTGTGATTTCTACTAAGTTTCCGGAAATCAACAAGGACATGGACAAGATTCGTGCAACATTTATGGTCTCTGATGATGAAGATGATGATTAGTTTTTCGGATTTATCCATTTTGTCTAGGAAACTTCTTATGAAAATTTATTCTTGTGTTTTTAAGAAGTATAACTAGGGTTTGGAATAGCCATTATTGTGAGTACACATAGCTATTGCCAACGTTTTCATCTTGCAATGTTTTTAGATTTATTGGTTTAAATTCTAAAGTTTATTGGGAAGATAATTTTTGCAGTATTAATCTTTATGGTTTTATATATTACAAATTGTTATGGGATATGTTGTTTACGTCCGTGAACCTTGACTGTCCCATATTTGTTCAAAAGTTAACTCTATTATATGTCGATATGAAAGTATTGATAAAAGATAGAATGAACTTTTGACTACAAAGGTTAAGCCTGTTATGTCATTATGCAAATATTGATGGAATATATGATGAACTTTTGTTTACAAAGATTAAGTCTATTATACATGTCATTGTGCAAATAGTGATGAAAAATAGAATGAATCTTTGATTATTCCGCAGTATTGGTCTTTCCCTGATCCACATATTTGTGTATGTACTGTGTTGCTCCGTAAGTTCTCTTATGTTGAGCATGACCAATTTAATTGATCATTTTCCTTGTGGTTAATTTAATTGAGATTTTTGGATACAAATATCATGTTTCATGTGATTTGTTAATGTAGAAAGAAATCCTTCTTTTCTTGTAAAAGTAAGGTCGCTCTTGTTGTTTTTTCGGAAATGACATTTTATGGGGGAGAGTTCTTTTTGAACTTGTGCTTAATTACCAAATCTTTGTGGGGAGTGTGGCTGTGGAATATCGTCGGAGTTATCTTGTATCTTTATGATGAATACACTAGTTTCGACTATGTGAAATCATCGAAACAAGTTGATATATTGTTCTCTTTTGGTCATGAAATATTTCTATGAAAATTTCATGAGGATCCCAATAGTTTTCGTACCTTTGCCAATTTATATTGACAAAAATTGGGAGAATTAATGTGTAGTTCACACTACAAATACATATGGTTTGCGGATCATTATGTAAAGGGGAGTGGTTTTCATATTGAGATGAAGTATTGACTAAGGGGGAGTGATACATATCACCATAGTATTGTTGTCAAAGTTGTGATACAATTGGAATTTGATGTTGTATAATTATACTATGATATTGTATAACAATGATTGAGAGCAATTTTTTTCTCATTGTTATATCTATCGATCTTCAACAACGGTGATGCTGAGTTGAACGCATTTGGAATCATTGGAGTACTTTGAAGTGACGAAGATTTCGAGTAATGTTGAAGAACCAAGGAGATCAATCATTTGGATGAGAAGCTACAAAGTTTATTTATTTTGTAATCCATATGTATTGATAGTTTTGTCACAAAAATTGACAAAGGAGGAGATGCTAGAGCACTGCTCGGTCGAACTCGCAAGCATTGCTATCTCAATCTTGTTTGTCAATATTAATGTTCAAAACTATAAGTCTTGATTTTTAGTCTACTTATAGTGATGTCTCGGACTGGGATAAATTGTGTAGTTGAGCATTATACTTCATGGCGTTCATCAATTGAAGACGAAGAACTACTAAGGAGAGCTTGTGGAACTTCATCAACAAAAGGTATGTCGAAATTAAAACTCATCTATCACACGGAAAGTCTATTTCTACTCTATCTCCTATATTGAGACATAAGTCGTATTACTAAATGGTTTTCGATTATGCACATTTGAGATTTCGAGCTGAGTTTAACTCGCTTACGTATTTCTCGAAATATGTATTGGTAAGATTTCACTTCAACCAAGTTCATCTTATATTCTTGACGAAAGTCAAAAGATGATCATGTGAAAATTACCGAGTAACATTTTACATGGTTTGTGTGATACAATCATTTTGTGTAGACTTGGAATATTTCGTTATGATTATTTCAATAACTTGAAAATTGCGTTGATGCTATAGTGTGTGAAAACGGCTATTGTCATCCTCTAAGAAATTTCCAATGATTGAAATACAGTTTAGAACACTTAACCAACATTGGATTATAAACATGTTCTGCACTATTGCATATATGTGATCCATGTCCGGGAACAATAGTATACATACCCGTATGCGTACATGTTGGTTTGAGAAGTCCGGGAACCTAAGTGCGCATACCCGTACGCATACTGGCGTAAGGTTCATGTCCGGAAAATTCTACTGGGTTTGGAGGTATGCTTTACCGTTTTCATACTGGCGAAAACCAAACTTGGTCCGGCTATTCAAGTATGCGTACCCGTTTGCATACTTGAGTAGTTAAAGTTCTAAACTCGGTTGTTACATGGACAGGTACATTTGTATAATAAGGAATGCATTCTTTGCAAACCGTGACTATAATTTTCATGAACTGATTCAAGTGAATCAAACCGATTTTGCTTCAATTGTGTTCTTGTATACTTGTATGAGAATATAGAAATTGAACAACTCTTTAACTAGTTTCATTTTAGTCATTTGAACTAGTTATGGTTAAGATGAATAAGGTTGATATGAGATTGTTCATATAGATAACCTCGGTTAACTACTGTTGATCCAACATGGTGTACACGTTTAGGTACGGTTGTATAAACCTAAATGAGGGTACATTTCATTTGTGTATAACAAGCTAAGTTCGATCTAAAGGTTGAAAGATATTAGCTTGAATCTAATCAGGTTTTCATCTAACGGTGAATATTGAATGCTTTGTTACCAAGGTAACTTAGAGTGCAAACCCTGATTTGAAAACTATATAAGGGAGAACTTTAGCAACTGGGAAACCAAATCCCCACGCCTCCTATGTGATAGTAGTTGCGACTAGAGTCGATTATCCTTTAACTTAGGTTTTTCACGAAACCCTGTAAGTTAACGACTTGAAGACTTCATTAGGATTGTGAAGCCAGACCCAACTATTTTCTCTATAGTTGCGTGTTTTGATCTTACTTCTACTATCGTGATTGAGTATTATATTTGCTAAGATTTGTTGTAGATTTATCTCCGATAGGTAAGATTAAAATTAGTCACAAACATCTTCGTCTCATCGTTTGTGATTCCACAATATCTTGTTTCGCAACCATACGATTAAGATTATTGTGAGGTGATTGATAATAGTAAGTTGTTCTTCATGAATATAAGTCTGGTTTATCAATTGGTTCCTGTGCACCTTGATTTATCAAAAGACTAAACTCATAGGTATTTCTGTGGGAGACAGATTTATCTATTCCAATAGACTTTTCTATGTGAGACATATTTGTTTATCAAGTCTTCGACTTTGGGTCGTAACAACTCTTGGTTGTGGGTGAGATCAGCTAAGGGAATCAAGTGCGTAGAATCCTGCTGGGGTTCAGAGATGTAAGGAGCGCAATTGTACCTTGATTAGTGTGAGATTTATTAGGGCTCAACTACATTCCAGTCCGAAGTCCATTGGTAGTAGGCTAGTGTCTGTCGCGGCTTAATAAAGCGTGGTGTTCAAAGCTGGACTAGGTCCCGGGGTTTTTCTGCATTTGCGGTTTTCCTCGTTAACAAAATTCTGGTGTTTGTGTTATTTCTTTTCCGCATTAAATTTTTTTATATAATAGAAATATCACATGTTGTGCGTTGAATCGATGAATTGGTAAATCCAACCTTTGGTTGTTGATTGAAATTGATAGATCCTTGAACATTGGTCTTTGGTACCGTTCAAGTTATTTCTCTTATATTCAATCGGGCTCGTAAATTCCTATTTTCTGATTGCAGATTGAATTGAGAGATTGAGATATAAAACTCTTTGATATACTTTTCTCTAGATTGAGTCTGACTGTCTAGTTGATTCTCTTAAAAGTATATTGGAGTTTGTTTATTTAGATTGTCGAACGAAATATTGGGTGTGGTTGTCAGACCCCCGCTTTTTCATCATTCTCTATACGGAGCCGTTACGCGGGCAGAAAACTGTTCCATGATAATATTGTGATTAAGCTTGTATATTGGTTAAATGAGATTAAAATCAAGAGATTATTAAACACTTTATACCACCCATATACAAACAATCATGTGTAAACACAAGTTTTTACAACATCAGCGACAAATTTCTTCATCAAAAACAAAACATATCAGTAACAAATTTCAAACAAAAAGAAAAAAACTATCGAGAAAAAAATAACACATGATCGTAGTTCTGGCTAAAAATTAATTGAAGATACAGATCAGAAAAATATCCATTGAAGATGTTAAACAAAAAATTAGGATGTTGGAAACATTCTGAAAGCGTAGAGAGTGGAGAGACTAGAGACAAAACTTACCTCGTTTTTTGGAGTAAAAAAGGGTGTTATTATTGGAAAAAAAAAGTCTAAACTGTTAGTGTTTCCGTCCAACAAAATCATCCAGTGGGAAGAGCCGGAATGTGCACCGCGGTTTTAGAGGGGTGCACAATTTTGGACTCAATCTTTATTGTATTTAACATACAATAACATATAGTAACAATTACTATATTCTACATATAATAACCATGATTTCTTTATGGCATACATCAACCCTTATTGTATTTTACGTACAATAACCGTTATACTTAATAACTTATTTTTCACGTGACTTTAAGTGACAAATTTTATTCGTTACACTTAATAATATTCTCTATTTATCATTTATAAAGAGTCGCACTAAATAAATAACGGTGCGAGTAATATATGAAAATCATGATAAACCATGTTTTACAACATACTTCATTTGTTATCTATAGCCCCTTCTCGACTAGTGTTTAAAATCCATTCTCTAAATTTTCCTCATAATGAGTTTTCGAAAGAAAAAAAGAAACAAAGTTAGGAAATCATCAGGCAGCCCTCAAAATGGACAAAATTGGATTCAAAATCGAGGTCAGGAGTTTCGCAATGGTAAATACTCTTCTTGATCATATATCTGAAAATAAAGCATGAGATCACTAAACCAAATTAAGATGTGGATGGTCAAAAATGTTTGATGTGAGGATTAACTTCCTGAAGTTGTCAAATGACGGGTCAGAAGATATCCTTGGTAGTGTTTTATTTAACCATATAACTCAAGATGTTCAAGTAATATTAGAACGTTGGTGGGGCACAACAAATACATTCATTTTCAAGGATTTCGAATGTTGTAAGTTTGTTTCTTCTCTAATAAATCTTTACTAGAAAAATATAGTTTTAAATTTTGAAACTTACATAGTATGCAAGCGAGCAACAAGCTGCGCCGCAAGCCCTTTTGAATTGCGAAACCTATCCTCTAATTGAATTTTTTATTTGATTTTATATTTAAACATTGATTCATTTTAGGATGTGCAAAATTTAAATCATAAACAAGTAGTTTATAAGAGTTACATCGTTAGATTCATACTTTCTAATAAGAATATATGTGAGGGAGATATAGTTTCATTCAACCAAGTTGATTGGTCGTGAGGTGAAAGATTAAAACAACTTGTTCAATTGTACTATGATGATGAACAAGTACTACCAATTCATGAAGTCTGGAGGATTATGAGAGTCTGGATTAAATAAATTTTTACGATGCTATTCATTCGAGAAGATAGAGGATCCAATTTATTTGGACCCAAATAATTTTGATGAGCAAATAGACAAAAATCGTTTGACTCGAAGTGTTGAAAGGTTTTGGTGAAAATCAGGAAACAAGGAATTTACCAACACCATAAGAATTGGCCTTACGAAATAAGAAACATGTTGTTTATATAGTTGTCTTAATTGTAGTAGTACATTATTTTCGTTTCGTATTTAAAAAAGGGAAAAAAAAACACCTTAATTAGACCGAAAACATAAAGTGTTGATCCGTTTAAGTTTGAAATTGCTATTTGAACAACTTAATAACAACTGAATAACAACAATATCCGATGTGGTGCACCACATGGTGACGACTTTTTTGTTCAATGCTATCTACGTTGGCAACAAAACTTCCCTAGGTTCCTGTGATTATTAATTTTTCCATAGTCTACGTAATATATACAACTCGGAGGATCGAATACTAAGTGGTATTGATACCTCTGTTGAACTGATAATGCTAAGTAATAAAAGATATCCAAGATCACAATAATAACAAAGAACACTAATGTAATGTAAATGCTGCTAAGTTATCATGAGACACAAGAGATTACGTGGTTCGACTTTTGTCTACGTCCACGGGGTAATGAGTGATTTGTCTGTATTAAGTTATGGTGTTTACAAAGATCTTAAATGCTTCCCAAAGTAATAGAGAGAACTCAAGTTGAAGTAAATACTTAAGTTGTAAACATTAAAGAGGTATAATCTTAAGACTAGATCTAGATGTTGAATGCCCATGGTTAGTTGGTGAAGCTTGGTATTTATAGCCCCTTATGCTCCAGGTATATCTTTGCTGTCTTTGAATCCATCATTCCCTGATGTACCTTCCGTACAAATGGTACTTTCGTTCACCGCGTGCTTTCTCCAGTCGGACTCTATCATCTCAGGTGACCCACATTCCTTCGAGAACTTCCCAGCCTCAGTACAGATTGTACATTTGTTCACCGCTAACCTTTGCCAGTCAGATTCCGCCACATTATCTCTCTCCACGTGCTTTGGTTATGCGTGCAGATAAGAGATTTGTGCATTTAATGCTGATTATATATGTCATCTAACTCTGTCCCTTCGCCAGCTGCCTCTCTCTAGACTAGGCTTTACTTTTCTATCTTGGCCGTCGAGGTATCCATTCTTGGGATGAGATAAAGTAGATCTTTGAAGGTATCATCTGCTACTCAGGTTTCTCTGTATTGCGAGGGCTACATAATTATCCTGTGCGCGACCACTAAGATCGTGACACGTGCTCCACGAAATCTTGGTATTCACAGTTTTCCCCTTTTCTTTCATATTCTACCATTTGGTAGGATTGGAAGAAAAACTCTCGTAACACCGCCATTTTTGCACGTACCGATTTGGTGGTTCCACATGTCTTTTCATGCAATAACTTCCCCTTGAATTTTGGGACATCCAAGTTTTTGGATTCTCCGGCCGCCTATAAGAAGAGAATAAAGAGAAGGAATTTCATTAACTTTCTCTTCTCCTTACAAACTGTCGCTTTCTCTCCCTTTCTCATAGATTTCTTCTGTCTCTTTTTCCTTCAACTGTCGACGCCCAAAAGCTCTTGTTCCTCAGCGCTTCCATCGCCATATTCAGGTTAGTAAGCTTTTACTCTGTCACTGTTGCTTTTCGTATTCTCCATGCCCGGTTTTGTCTTCCCTTTTTTGGTTATTCGAAGTGGTTGTTGTATTTTCATGTGAGAATTTCAATTCTCTTTTACTTATTTATGTTGTATGGGAACTTGGGTTTGTTCTCATTTCGTATTTCAACAATGATTATGCCATGATTGTTCTTCATCTGCAACTCTTCTTATCATGTTGAATCATCCCCTGTTTCGCTCCATAGAAGAATTGTGTTGTTTCCTTTGGTTGGTTTAAGCAAACCCATGCCCAAAGTATGTTTGCCTTTGCTCCCAACTTGTTTTTGGGTCGACTGTAATTTTGGTCCGCCATTGTTGATGAAATGTTCTTCCTGCTGATGTTAGGAATCATGAGACTCCCGAAGAAGCCTGTGCGTAGATATCCTAAGCCTAGGTCGTCTACTAAGCCACCTCCTGATGTTATGCCTTCTCCACATCCTGAGGACGTTGAGGTACCTGCTGGTACTGAGATGGATGTGGTCCCTGAGACTTCTGCCGACCCTAAGGTTTAAGAGGTTGTTGTTGAGGATCTTCCTCTTCCTCCTCCTCCTCCTCACTATGAGCTTCAAAGGCTGCAACTGCGTGACAAAGATAGCTACGCTCACTTGTCCTTAGCTGAGATTACCAAGTCTTTTCGCCTCCATAAGTTTGATATCTCCTTTGTCAATGGTCCTGATGCTCTCACCGAGTCCCTAATCCGGGATTTTTCTTACGATGAGAACAACCTTTTGATCAGTGTTGGCCAGTTGGCCGCTGGTATGCTTCCTCCTTTATTTATTAGAAAGGATCCTTTCTACTATGACATTTTGTCTACCAGTGGTGACCCAGCAAACAAGACTCAGGTCCGAGAAGTCATGCAATATACTGGTAATTATTGGCGTGCCCTTCGTGAGTGTTGGTACCGTAGCAAAGGAAAGACTACTGTGAAGTCTTATGAACCTTTTACTGCTGGGAGGTCTAAGAAAGATGATTACACCCCTGCCAACTTCAATGCTACATATTCTGATGCTATTCAGAAGAGTAACCTTCTTCCTTGGAGTGTTGGCCCCCGTCGTATCCATGTTACTGCTAATCAGATTAGGGAGGGTAACAGCCTTCATCTGTTGGAGGAGATTGATAAGACCGGTTTGACTGTTATCCCTTATTCTGCTAAGTTGTCTTTGCCGAAGCCTGACCATATCCATCTTGATCATGATGATCGCTGGGCTCGTAATCCTCTTCGTGTGGTGGGTCCTTGGGCCTACGGTTTTACTACCGCAGATCCCAACGTCCCTCATACAGCTCTCTCCTTTCCTGAGAAGTATGATGGATATCAGCATTTGGTTTTCAACCCTGCTGTTTCTCATGAGGTAACCTTCGCTTCCTTTGGAGGTTCTTCATTTTGTTCTTTTCTTTGCAGTCTTTGTTTGGTGTTTTGATGGCTTTCTTTTGTAGTTTTCCCCTGCTTCTTCTGCTGGAACTGCCCCGGGTTCTGCTTCAAGGGCTGCTCCGGGCTCTGCTGGTAACTCCGTAGCCACTAGGACCAGGAAAATAAAGGCTTCGGGTGAAGCAGCTACGCCAACACCTGCGGAGGTAAGGATTATATCCTAGCCGTGCCGTTTTGCTTGTATGCTTCCTATTATCTTGCCTCTAATCCTTGGCTTGCGCATGTGTTTTTCTACAGTCTTCCAAGAGAAAAGGCAAGTTGAAGGTTGTGATTGATCTTGAGGAATCCGATGAGGATCCTAAGGCTGGTGAGGAGGAGTCGGGTGACGAAGATATGGAGGACGTTGAGGATACTGGTCTTAGCCCTCATCTGGACGATATTGAGGAATATTTTTCCAAAAATAGCCCTAGTCCTATCCATGCTGTCTCTGTGGAAGGAGAGAACCTCCAAGCTAGTGGTGATGCTTCATTGGTGATCCCGGTTAGTGTTCAAGCTCCGACTTCTATTTTGCTTCCAAAGGTACCTTCATTTTCTGCTCCTGGTGATTTGCAACCTGTTGTCTCGGCTGCTACTGGTGTTGTAGTGCTTTCCAAGAGTCTTCTATCATCTCCTGCTACTTCGCTCCAATCGAGTGGCTCGTTTGCGAAAGGTGTTATTCCGGTGGTGAGGGTTAGTAGCTCGGACTCTCAGCCGAATAAGAAGGTTGTGGTTTCACTGGCTAGATTCTCCTTCAATTCTACGCCCATATCATTGGGGAGCGCTCAGTTTGTTTCTACTGCTCATGTTAGCAAGGTTGTTGGGCCTCCTCCTTCGTCACCAGATTGGACCGTACTGGGCAATATTCCCTCTGCTGGTAATATGGAATTAGGTGGTACTCAAGCTTTTTCTTCGGTTCCCAGATCTCCCAGCATGCCGTCTCTTCGTCGTGGTGAGGGTTTAATACTCGTTCCCCATGTTCGCTCTCAAGCGATTGGTAGAGTTGTTGTTGATTCCGAGAAGGGTAAGCTTCCTGAGAGCTTGAGCCTTGGGAGTTCTGACGATGCTATCCTTGAAGCCATTCTACGGGATTCAAAGAGTCCCTTTTCTGCTGAGGATGATCGTCACCAGCTGGCTGGTTCTTTGAAGGTAGCTTCGCAGTTAGATGTTCTGTCTGCTCAGTATCGTGCGGCTAAGGATATATTCTTTGACCCGGACTGATTTCGCTCTAGTCAGAGCTTTGGTGAACTCCGTAGGGGTATCATCCAAGATATGGAGGCCTTCATTCACACCTGCGCTGATTTCCTTCCTCGTCTTTCGATGTTCTTAGTAAGTGATTCTTACTTTACTGTTTCATGCTTTGTTTTGAACCTTCGTATGTTCTTATGCTCTGTTGATTGCAGCTTTGCAAACAAATCGATGTTGGTTGTACCTTGTTCAAGTTATACAGGGATAAGTGTACTCACTTGAGTGCTCTGTTGGAGCATGCTCGTCAAGGCTATGCCTTTACTAGTGCACAACAACCTTCATCCACCGGTACTGCTTCTGCTGCTAAAGTATCTGATAAGCACGAAAGTGCGACGCATTTTAACCCATAAATACATTAGCGAGGACTCATTATTTCTCTAATAAATTTGTTTTAGTTGTTTTTCTAAGAATAAGCTCTTGTGGAGAATTGGCTCGAAAAAATGTTATTTGCACCCAAAGGACACTTGTTATTCGGACTCTCACTGTTGGTTAAGGGGCACCTAAATTACTAAGGGGTACCCACATGTTATTCACACCCCATCAGCGGTTAGGGGGACACCATCTTCTTCCACGTTTGAATTTAACCTTTTGGCGGGAAAACTTGGTTTCACAGGGAAGATTAGGGTTTGGCTTTTGAAGGTACTTTAGAGAGATTCAATCGCTGAAACTCCTTGGATAAGCCTGTTTTGGCTAAACAGGCTAGGTATAAGTGTTGGATTTAACCAGAATTGGCTGGATAATCCGGTTAATGCAAAACATGGGAGGTGGTAGTTCACGGGAAGAATGGTGCTTTCTGCAAGAGTTTTAACCGGAGATTCAGTCACGGGTTTTGTTTGGTTTGGTCCCCTTAAGACTGAACATGGTTAGTAAGTCCAACAGAATCGATCAAATAGGCCAGTTTATCGAGATTGGATTAACAGGGGAAGAACGTATTCTGCGTGAATTCCAGGGAAGAATTAAGATGAGCTTATCTGGAGGATTACATGGGATTGGACTCATACCGACCTGTTCGACCAAAACAGGCTTGGTAATAGGCATAGTTTCGAATAAAAAGGATCTGAGTAACGGATTGAAGAAAACGTGGGAGTAAACTTACGGTTGAAATATTCTGGGGATCTCTCGAGATATTTACGGTAATTGCGTGTAACCTGAATGTCCTGTAACGAATCTGTTACGTGTTTGGATGATGAATCAACGTGTTGAATAGAGGATAGACTTATAAAAACAGTTCCTTGGGTGTTTCTCAACACTACAAGATGTAAGAGTTGCTGTAAAGAAACTCTTTCTTGGTGCCATGGGAGTAAGACATTGTTCACCTCAACACAGCTTGACTTTGTTGAAATTGCATCCTCACCCAGAAATTCCCTGTTATGTAAACGGTGAGGGAAGCACAAGAACTGGGGCATACATATTAAGTTGGGTATGATTTTGAATGTTTGGTAAACCTGTAGAATTTAATCGGTTTCTTCTATAAAGGTATGTCTCTAAACTTGATCAAGTTTTATGATGATTTATGTACCTTGCTTATTGTCCATTTCTACCTAACTTGATCTGTGTTTAAGGTTCTTAAACGTTTAGGTTTGAAAATAATAGTTCGGGATGTTTGGACTTCATGGTACACCTACCACATATGCATAACATCATTTAAAATCAAAATCCAGGGGTTTAAGTATGCATACCCGTTTTCATACTGCTCCAGGTCATGAAAATTCGTTTGCAAACCCGTATGCATACTTGCCTGTAGACGTCGATATTCGGTAAACCTGTTTTGGCCGTATATTCTTCGTCCGAACTCGTGTTGACCTCATTCTTTTTGCATTCTCTTCCTATTTGAATTCTCTTAAAAATGGAGATGAGAAACCTTGAATTTGAATGAGATAATATTGATATTTGGCCTGTCTCTTGTTTTTGAGTCTTTTGCTCTGTTTCGTCGCAATTGTTCCACTTCTCTTGGACTTGGGCACTTGGATTCTTGGAGTGATTCTCTTCTAAGCTCATTTGTAGCTTTTACAAGAATGATGTTGGTGAATCACAAAGAAGGAAGTTCAAGAATGGGCAGTAGTATGCATTACTATGGGATTTTTGAATGTTCACAATCATTTTATGTGAACTATGGTGCATGGTCGTTAATGACTTTGTATGTTCTTCTTTGTTAACAAAATCTTTTTATACGCCTTTGGTAGCTATTCTTGGTGTAAATCCGGACGAAAAAGATTGATTCTACCCTCTAAGGACAAATCATCTTATATGTGCATTACGAGTTTGTCTTGATGCCTAGGAAACTTCTTATGGGAATTTATTCTTGTTGTTATGAAGGATTACTAGAGTTTGGAATAGCAATTATTGTAAGTACACATAGTTATGTCCAACGTTTTCATCTTCATTGTTTTTAGGTTTATTTGTTTAAGTTCTAAAATTGTTTGGAAGATGATTTTTGCAGTATTAATCTTTATGATTTTATATATTGCAAATTGTTATGGGATATGTTGTTTACGTCCGTGAACCTGTGAATGTCCCATACTTCTTCAAAAGTTATCTCTATTATGTCGGTATGAAAGTATCGATAGAAGATAGAATGAACCCGTGAACCTGCTGGGATCGGAGACGTATGAGCATAATTGTAACTTGGATCAGTGTGAGATTTATTGGGGTTCAACTATAGTCCAGACAAAAGTTAGTTTGTAATAAGCTAGTGTCTTTAGCGGCTTAATACAGCGTGTGTTCAATCTGGACTAGGTCCCGGGGTTTTCTGCATTTGCGGTTTCCTCGTTAAAAAAACTTCTGGTGTCTGTGTTATTTATTTTCCGCATTATATTTTGTTATATAATTGAAATATCACAGGTTGTGCGTTTGAATCATTCAATTGAGAAATCCGACCTTTGGCTATTGATTGGAATTGATTAATCCTTGAACATTGGTCTTTGGTACCGTTCAAGTGATTTCTCTTGTATTCAATTAGACTCGCATATTTCTATTTGTTTGAGTAAGAATTGAATCGAGAAAGAGAGATATAACTCTTTGATATACTTTATTAAGATTGAGTCTAGTTGACTCTCTTAAAAGTATATTGGAGTTAGTCCATACAGATTGCTAATCGAAATATTGGGTGTGGTTGTTGTACCCCCTCTTTTTCAGTATGTCTCCAAGAACACCGTAGACAATTGCTCAAAAGAGTCAATTGAGTTTGCTGGTAAATTGTCATACCATGCCAATGATGATCATGTCAAGCTTGCTGGAAAGTACCTACAAAGTACTACCTCATCTCTTTTCCAATTGGCAAGGACACGAGTGTAGTACCGTATGTGGGCTGCGGTATCAGAGGTACCATTGTATGCCTGAAACGTAGGTACTGGGCATTGCGCAGGGATAGGATCCCTCAAGATACGAAGAGACAACGGAGAAGTTGTCGCTTCCTGGAGCACCTCTTCTAGCTTTGCTCCTGCGTGACCGGTTTTCAATCCTTGTATCTCCTGCCGCATTTTATCCATTTGTGCCATGACCATGTTTACATTGTGATCATCTTTACAAAATGTATCATCATAATAAGACTAAGAGGGATTGTAAGTTGGATCTATTTCGTTTGGATCATGCTGCGTTCTCCTAGCTCCCCCTGGTGGGTTAGCCTTTGGTGGGTTAAGATCCACCTTTCGTCTTCCTGAGATAGCTCCATTCTCATGCCTCTTTAGCGGAGACTGAGTTTGGGAACCTTTGATATGTACATCCAGCATATCTTTTAGGTTGTGGCTCTCCTGGGCCATCACGTGCATTGCATCCTCATACTCCTTGTTACAGAGTATCAAAGCTGCTACTTGTGCTACCATTTGATCTTCATTGTGGATTCCACCACCCTGAGGAGTGCTGTCGGCCGGATCCTCAGAGTCACCCACTTCTTCTTCTATGACCGGAGTGTCGGGATCTAGCTGAATTGGAGTTAGGTTTTCCAACCCCCTCCCTGTTGGATCTAAGGTTCTGGGTAACCCTGCGTTGGCCGCAGGTGGCTTTGTTACATTAGGATGCTCCGGTAACGACATGCCGTAAAGTGGTTGAGCTCCCTATGTTTGACCCATACCTTCAGCAGGAATGGGTGGCTTGTTAGCAACCGTTCTTCTTGCTATTTCACTTTTCCCGTCCTCTGCTTCTGTTCTTTGATTCGCTTGAGATGGCTTTTGAGATATTCTTCTCGTAACTGCTGGTCGTGAGCTTGTTGGTACATCACTTGGTTTCTGCATGCCTTCGGCTTTTGTTATCCTGCAGTTACTGAGAAAACGACAAAATATGCTACTTGGGTACTGATAGACACATTTTTGTGTGTAATTTGTCCTCAATGTTTTGTATTGTTGGTACTCGATTTCTTACTTATTATGGTATTTTATGTGTTTGTATGTATTTTTGGGAAATAAACATTTTTGGAAAATTCGGCTCGAAAAGTTGCTCGGGGCACCCCCCTCGGAAAATTACTAAAGGCGCCCTCGTTTTGGATAAGGGCGCCCTCAGGAAACCCTAGATGTTAAGGGCACCCGTGTTTTGGATCAGGGCACTTCATCCTCTACATTTTGAATTTTCATTTTGGCGGGAAAATAATGCAGATTACTGCGTGAGAATTGGAGCGAGTTTTTCAAGAGATTTAATAAGATATTTCGGTTGGATTGGGCTTGACTTAGTGAAACAGGCGTAGTCTGGTGGTTTAATTCAACGGAGATGGGCCAGATAATCAGTTTTTGATAAAACAGGAAAGTGATAAATACTCGATATTCTGTGGGATGTTTTGGATTTGATGTGGAGGTGTTTCAGCGAGATTAAATCGCTGGAACTCGTTGGTCCGGCTTGTTTTGCCTTAACAGGCATCATATAGGTTTGTGGTTCGACTAAGTTTGGCTGGATAGCTCGAGTGAAAGAAAACGGGGAAGAGGAAGTAAACTCGGTGTTGACCAGAGAATATCACGGGAAATAATGTGTAGATAGCGTTCTTGCACGAGTGTTATTTCACCAGAGACTCATTCTCAGCATGTTTGGAGAATGCAGGCGTGTGGAAGAGATAAAAAAGAGAGAAAATTGAAATTATTCTCGTGCTGCTACAAGTAAGGAAAGAGAATTGATGAGAGTTATTACGCGTGATTTCTTTGTCCTGTTGGGTATAAAAGAGAAGTATGGGAGGCGTACAAGAGTATGGAGAGTTTGGGGAGATTACAGAGCATCACAGAGTCGAGAAAATCAAGTTGCATAAATCACCATTTCTGCTGTTGTGAAGAACACGAAGAACTTTAGACGCACAGAGACAGTCGTTTATCAACAGTGACAACGACAGAGAGGTGAGGGTCGTATGCTACAGAATCAATGACATTTCACATATATCGTTCTCTGTAACAGCTGGTTTGTAACACTTATAACTGTTACAAACCCGGTTTTTAATTATTTTCTCCCATATTATCATCCTTTTAAGCACCTTTTGAGCAATGAATTATCTTTTTGAGTGTGTTTGCATCATGAGAAGCTAAACCCATCACTGGGACGATGGAGGAAGCTGTTTTTCACCCATCTGGTAATGAAATTTATTCTTTTTATAACTATGTGCATAAAATTTAATTTTTATGATTTCAATTAATTATTTGTTATTTTGTCTGATGTCGCGTGCTTAGTTTTGATTACTTTTGATGCACCATGCTCACAACTTACAACTAATGTTTTATGAAATCTACTTTGGCAAAGAATAGAGTTAATATTTCTTTTATTTTGAGCTATAATTTCCTAGGATTAATTTCTGAACCACTTGAATATGAAAAACAATGAAATCCTGAGTTCCAGTAAATTCTTCATCATGTGACATTTTTTGTATATATTTTCTTATTTTTAGTATTTAAGCCTAGAATCAATCTCAACAAAGTCCGAGTGAAGGACAACCTTATTTACCACTATCTAAAATTCCATCAGGTACGTTTGTTAAAAAGTAGCAATTAATGCTCTGACACAGAAGCCAGGTAAGCCGCTTTTTCAGAAAAATGACTGAAATGACGCATGGACAGACATGTATTAAATTTCTTATGATACCCTTGGAAAAAACAACCTTAAATGTTGAAAACAATTGAAAAAGGTTCCAGATCTTTTCGAAAGGTGGGGTATTAAATGCTTGAAAATATTTTTGCTTCCTTAAATTCTTGCTGGGATTCCTCAGTGCTCCGAGGTACTCAGTCGGAAAAGGTTGTTTCTAGTACAACACAAAAGTTTTAACGTTTTGTGAGTGCGTTTTTGCAGAGATTTTTGTAGAACTGTAAGATTGTGAGTCTTTAGAGGCTATGAACTCCAATAACTTGCAAAACAATGAATGAATGAATCACTATAAAGTGAGATTCATTGCAGTTGAACTCATATCTCTTCGTTAAATAAGATGCATAAGTTAAATAAATGACGGAACATAAAAACTCAAACTGGTGAGCAAAACCTTTTAACGCCAAACTGTGACTACTAATTTTTCCATAGTCTACGTAACGTATACAGCTCGGAGGATCAAATACTAAGTGGTATTGATACCTCTGTTGAACTGATAATGCTAAGTAATAAAAGATATCCAAGATCATAATAATAACAAAGAACACTGATGTAATGTAAATGCTACTAAGTTATCATGAGACACAAGAGATTACGTGGTTCTACTTTTGTCTACGTCCACGGGGTAATGAGTGATTTGTTTGTATTAAGTTGTGGTGTTTACAAATATCTTAAATGCTTCCCAAAGTAATAGAGAGAACTCAAGTTGAAGTAAATACTTAAGTTCTAAACATTAAAGAGGTATAAGCTTAAGACTAGATCTTCTTCTCCTAGATATTGAATGCCCTTGGTTTGTTGGTGAAGCTTGGTATTTATATCCCCTTCTGCTCCATGTATATCTTTGATGTCTTTGGATCCATCGTTCTCTGATATACCTTCCGTACAAATGGTACCTTCATTCACCGCTTGCTTTCTCCATTCGGACTTTTCCATCTCAGCTGACCCACGTTCCTTCGGAAACTTCCCAGCCTCAGTACAGATTGTACCTTCGTTCACCGGTAGCCTTTGCCAGTCAGATTCCGCCACATCACCTCTCTCCACGTTCTTTGGTTATGCGTGTAGATAAGATCTTTGTGCATTTAATGCTGATTAGATATGTCATATAACTCTGTACCTTCGCCAGATGCCTCTCTCTAGACTAGGATTTACTTTTCTATCTTGGTCGTCGAGGTATCCCTTCTTGGGATGAGATAAAGCAGATATGCGAATATATCATCTGCTACTCAGGTTTCTCTGTATAGTGCGGGATACACAGTTATCCTGTACGCGACCACTAAGATCGTGACACGTGCTCCGCGGAATATTGGTATTCACAGTTCCATCGCTGAAATTAACTTACAAAATCATGGCTTTCTTGCCCCTAACTGCTTACTCCATCAAAAACCTTATATGTTGCTTATCTTTCAACCTTAGAAATCAATAACAACGGTAAACTAGATCAAATTGTATCCTCATGAGTTCTAAATATTGAGAACAAGAAGAAAAATGTCCACCTTATGAGATTATACGGTATTTATTTGATAAATCGATCGGGTGGAAGAAGAATAAGTTTATATCCTCGTATAATCAGCGATGTGAGTGATAAAGCCTAATGTTATAGAGGAGAAAAGAGCAATGGACACTGGAGATAATTAAATCTGAAGATATTAAGGAGTAAGTCCGATACTAAAACATATCAGATTTCAAAACCTAAATTCGCTAAGATAAAGGGGAATTTTTTTTTGTGATGATCGTTGTTGTGTAGATCGTGGCTACACTGTTTAGACCATGAAGCGCTAAGGGACAGTGAAGCGTAAAGGTGACACTACACTCTAGAGTCAGTGACCAAGTAATGAATCTTATTGGCCGACACAGTGAAGCTTCATTGAATAAGGCAAGACAAGGCCAAGTTGACAAATACAACATGCGATGTTGACATTAATGCATATCCATGTAATTGAATTGGACCAATCTCAAGGATGATGCGAGAGTGAAGAATAATCCGAGAGTTGGCCTATGCATTAGTTCAAGACTGTCCAAAGCTTGGACAGTGCAACCAAGCTAGTAATGCAAGAATAAACATTGCTATTGTCGAGCAAGTTGGCTAAGTGAAGCATATGACGCATGAATAACAAGAATGAGCTAAGAGAATGGCCGAAATGATTGAAGCGCAATGTTGGTCGTACATTGACCTAGGCCAAGAATAATACATTGCCATGTTGGCTGAGTATTGACTCAATGCCAAGTTCAGTAATGCCTAAGGATTGTGCTTTATGGCTCAGGTGACGATTGTGAGTTGGTTATTTGCTTTGTAAGCATGCCAAAGGTGTAAGACAAGTTGGAATGGTTGTGAAGTGTGTTTATAACCATATCGAGTATCCACAACCATTTGGGACAGGTGTGGCATGACTTGGACGAATTAGAGAAGACTAGTCAGTTATGCATAATTTTAGGCGGTTATAAAAACTACACCTTGGACACTTGGCTGTCCAAGGCTTGTGCATTAGATTATGCATGGATTTCGCCATTTGATGAGATATAAATGTTAGGAAAGATATTGTAAATCAGTAGAGGAGAGTAGAGATGTAGTCTCATGTTTGAGAGAATAAAGCATCATTAAGAGAATGATGGCTTGTTTGGTCCATGTGATGGATAAGTTTTGTAATCTTTCTTTGATGTAATAAAATGGTTTTGATGCATTATATATTTGTGTTCATTGTGTTTCTGATCTTGTGAAGTTGTTTAAGTACATTGAAGCATGGCAAACCTCTTATGATTATGGGGGCATAAAGAGTTAGATAGAAAATAAGAGAGACTTTCGTTGCGTAAAGCCTTAAGAGTCAAGACAGATGCATACTTTGATGCAAGTATGCAAGGTTGAGTGCTTTTGAGTAAAGATGATTCATTGAACGAGACTTGTATTTAGGTTTTAAAATTCACAAACCCTAGCTAGCAAATCTTTACTACCCTCATCAATTGGCGCTAAAACGAAAAACCCACAAGTCCCTAACTAGCTATAATGGCAGGAAAAGTTATAGGTGGTGGTGGAAGAGGTACTCCAACTTATCAAGCAGAAATTAACGGGATTATAGTTATAGTTGACGACATGTTGCCACATTTGGAAAGGCTGGAGCGTCATAGACGTGCGAGATCCCGAATGGACATACCAGATGGCCGACGCAACCCTTTAGATTCACCGGAAGGAGTTTCTAAAGTATATATACATGAAGATGCAGTAGTCAATGATAATATTTTTCGTAAACCTGTTATTCATGAGGAAACACCATTCTCAATGATTGAGAGTGAAGATGAACTCGTTGTTGGTGAGGAAACACCATTCTCAGTATGCGAGAGTGAAGAAGATAGAGTTGTTTTGGATTGATACTTACCACTGGTCTACGATAGTTACCTGGATGATGAAGTTATCTTTCAATCATATCGTCTTGATCCTCTCACGGGATAAGATACAAAAAATGTAAGTACTCCTTTGGATCTAAGTCATTCTTTCAGCACATATCAAGTTTTGTATATGGTAGAAAATCTTAATTCGAATCAGCTGTTTATGAGCAAGAAGAAATGGTTTGTCATAACAAAACCTGTAGAGAGAATTATATCGGTAGGATTCAGGGGCGCGTTTCTCGAACTCCAAGAGAATAACAATAGGGGAAGATTTATCCGAAGAATTAAGAAGCAACACGAGTCATATGACAGCCTATCGCGACATAGATACTTACATGAAGGACATTGTTGTGCGATGCCCCAGAACAAAAGGTATAGGACGTGCAATTGTGCGTTTAAAACCTGACACTGAAGATGAAATCTTATCGTCTGTGCTGGATCCATTTATGCTATTTAGGCTAAATGAGGGATACGATTCATGGCAGTAGCAAAGCGTACTCGCAGAGGTTTGGTGCTTACATTTAATTTTCATAGATTCGTGTCTACTGTTGTTAAAGCATCGAATTATGTTTTACAAAGAATTCCAGATGTCACTGGACTTAATGTTCTTGATTAGGATGCATGTATTTACTAGACTCCTGGTTGTGTATATCTTTATGCTGATGTAAAGAGAATTTTAGGCCAGTTTTTCGAGAACATCATAATTCTTAGATGCTATGCTCGCGAGGAAAACTGTAGATGGTTGTTTGCACATGCTTTTCAGACTATGGAAAGGCAAGGAAGTTTTAGTATGAAGAATTACGTCTTTCTATTGTTCTATGTAAAGGCTTATCCCTCGTTTTGTGTACATGTCTCGTCTAAGAAGTGTCTACAGACTAACATAAAAGAACTATTGGATAACAAGGTCTATTATCAGGAGAAGAGTCAGAGAGAATTGACATCAAAAGGTATGTATTCTTTTGAGATTAGTGAGCCTAAACTCTTCTTTAACAATGTTCTTGAGAAATTGATTTCCTGGACATTGTTAGCATACTGGTACCTATGCTATTGTGCAATTATGGTCGCCAGGGGGCTTGTTTTGGTTCTGTCAACATTTGGCTGCATACTTTCAATTGCTAAAAAGGAAATCGGTTGACAGAATAGTTACTAGTAACAAAGAAGCATGCCTAAGTCGAGGAAAATGAGGAGAGATCATGTGTATCTGGAATATTGTCATTCGAACCATAAACATCTTTGTTGACAAAGCACGGTCTACCAAAGTGTTTTACGGTTTCCAAAGGTACGTCAGACTCTTAAAAGTCCCTGGAGTTACAACAAGAAGACTTATTATCATTGTCTCCAAAGGTTTTGTGCCAATATTTGAAGCCTTACTTAAGAAAAGTAAGTCTTCCATGTTCTCTGAGTTGATGCTAAGAGAGATGGCGACGAAGTTGGCGAGTTATAAGGTTTCTGCCAGGTGGTGTTCGAGCCTTTTCCAATTTTTCAACTATTACTTCGGCAGCGTTCAGAGATCGCTCTTAGCAATCAGTATGGTCGAAGAGCGCTTAAAAATAAATGAAAACAAATTAGCTTCAGCTATAAAGGATTTTGAGGTGCATAGGGAGTCCATGTCGTATGTCGCTAGTTGTTTTAATACTTACTATCTGGATGTAACCAGTAGTATGATTAATGGAGAGTGCACAAAGGTAACAAGTGGCATACGAAATTAGTGCAACAAAAACCAATGAGAAATTCATTACTTTTTTGTTGTGGGTTAACGATTGGTTGGGACCAGGGATTACTATGTTCTGAATATCAAGTAGGTGAACTGAGGAAATTAATGGCCTCTCCAAGCATGGTTGACGCCATTGTCAACACTAACTATGTGGCTTTTGTTTTTAATCGAGGAAGGTCTAAACATAATATGGGGAGGATGGTCATTTGTTTGGCATTAGTGAACAGACGAGTGTATCCAAATACACCAC